>NW_025727446.1:0-51714 GCF_021461385.2 Schistocerca piceifrons | reverse complement strand
GGGAGGCGGTGGTGAAAGTGCAGTCGTTGCCACGGGCGTCGTCGGGTCGGGTGGGGCTGGGGCTGTGCGTCGTGGCGGAAAGGTGGTAGGTTGCGGGAAGCGAGCCCGTCGTTGACGGTGTCGCGTGAGTTGTGAATCGAGTGGGGCGCGGGGCGCGGGGCGCGGGACAGGAGCAGCGTGCCGCTGCGTCGTGGTCGTCAGCAGAGGCTGTGCGTGTGCTTGTCCTTTTTGTGGGCGGTTCGTGCGAGGCGTTTTTGTTTTGTGTTGCCCTAGTTGTTAGTTTATTTTGTTTGTGTTTGTTATTTTGAGACGACGACTGGTTGGTGGCGTGCGCGCGAAGTGGCGGTGTGCGCTTCCGTGTCGTTTGTGTTGTTTTTTTTTTGTTTTTGTTTTTGTGTGTTTTTTTTTTGCACTGGGCCCCGGGGGGTGGGTGGGTGCGTGCGTGTGTGTCGATTGCCCGGCTGGCGAAAGGTGCGCCATCGGCGGGGTGGGTCGCCGGCACGAGTAGAGGCGGCGGCGTTGTTGCTGTTGTTGTGTGGTGTTTGTTTTGTTCGGCTGTGTCGGCGAGCTGTGTTGCGGTGCGTGTGAATGGTGGTGCAAAAGTGCTGGCGTTGGGGCTGCGACTGCGACGGCGGCGAGCCGCGGGCGCGCATGATAGTGATGTTGTGAACAGCGGCTGTGTACGGTAGTGGTGTTGTTGTAGCACGACGTGCATCCGGGCCGGCGCGGAAAGCGCAGTTGCGGGCGGTTGCCCTTCGGTGCCAGCCATGTCGCGTGAGCGGCGGGTTGCTGTGGTGTCGACACGTGGTGCTCTGGGTTGTTGTGTGGTGCCCTTTGGCCGGTGGGGGTGGTTCGCGTGCGTCTCGTTCGCGCTCGGTATCTGGTCGTGGTCGTGCTGCTCCCCCGTCTGTCGGCGGTTTTCGACGTCGTCTGTACGTTTTTGTCCGTTTGCGGCGGTGCCTGCCGACGTCGTCCCGTCGCGACCTTTCAACCGAAAGTGTGGCGCCCGAAGGTGAACGAACGTAACCCTGACCTCGGCGCTTTACGCTGAGCCGAGCGAACCGAACCGAACCTAACCTGTGGTGTGGTGAGGTGAGCTCAGCCTGTGAGCCCCAAACGTCTACGTAAGGTAAGCTGTCCGGCGGCTCACGCCTCACGTTTTGAACGCTTTTTTAACCTACGTTTGACGCTTCTTAACCTAGCACTGACCCCTTAACCTAACGTGTAACGTAACCTAACGTAACCTAACCTAACCTAACCTCTGACGCCTGACGTGTTTGAATGCTTAACCTAAGTTTGACGCTTAACCTAACCCAAGTCCCCTTAACCTAACCCACGTCCACCTAACCTAACCGAACCTAACCTAGACGTGTAAACGTAATGTGTAACGCGCAACGTGTAAGGTCGGCTGTCGTGTGTGCTGACGGCAGATTGGGTTGGTCTGTAGATTCGGATTGCGGTTTGCCTCGGTCGAGGGGTTGGGTCGGAAGCGGCGAGGGGCGGCGGCGCCTGTTGCGCAGGCGGCGTCCGTTTTGCGGCGGGCAATTGTTGAGAAACGGCTGTGAATGTTGGCGGGCGAGAGGAGGAGGACGGCGCGCGATGTGGCCCGACGGCTGCGGGCCGATCGGGAACGGCGGGAGGGCGACGGAAGGCGATGGGGCGGCGGAGGCGCGTTTGCACGGCCGTCATCGCCGCACGCCTCGGCTTGTGTGGCTGTGGCGCCGGCCGCGCTGGCCGGGCTGCCGCGGCGACGGTGTGGGAGTTTTGCCGAAGGTTTGGCCATTGTGGCGGGTCGTCGGCTGGGGCTGTGGGGGGCGGCATTTGGGCGGGGGCGGCGATTCTCGGCGGGCCGACCCAGGCTGTAGCGCGCGGTAGCTGCAGTTTGGCCGTGGTTTGCGGCGCTGCCGTGGCGACTGGTTGGCGACTGTGGTGTGGCTGTGTGTAGCCCCATCCTCGGTGGTTTGAAAGGCGCGGGCGGTTGTGGCGCAGCTTTGGGGCTGCTCCGCACAGGCTGTCGGACGTTGGGCGGTAGCAAGCGCGGGAGGCGCGGCGCGGCGGCGCGCAGAGTGGCGGCCGCTCTCTCGGCCGTCCGCGCCCGCCCGCGACACTGGCTGGGCCCTTGTGATTCTCTGCTCTGCTCTGCCGTGCTGTGCTGTGCTTGCGTGCCTGCCGTCCCGCTCGCTCTCGCTCTCGCTCTCGCTGTGTGTTACGCGCGTCGTCGAAATGGCAGATCAGGCGGCTACGAACGAGACTGCTGCGGCACCCGCCGCCACCGGCACTACGAAGAAGGCCAAGTCTGCGTCGTCTGCGAAGAAGCCGCGCGCCAAGCCTGCGCACCCGCGCACCTCTGAGATGGTGACGGCCGCCATCAAGAGTCTGAAGGAGCGCGGCGGGTCGTCGCTGCAGGCGATCAAGAAGTACATAGCCGCGCACTACAAGCTGGACGCGGAGAAGCTGGCGCCGTTTATCAAGAAGTACCTCAAGTCGGCCGTCGTGGCGGGCGAGCTGGTGCAGACGAAGGGGAAGGGCGCGTCCGGCTCGTTCAAGCTTGCCGGCGCCGGCGGCGGGGGGGCGGCCGAGGGCGGCAAGGCTCGTGCTGGCGGTGCCAAGAAGAAGCGCGCCGCTCCGGCCAGCAAGGAGAAGAAGGGCGCCCGTGCGGCCGGCGCAAAGAAGGCTGGTGGCGTGAAGGCGGCGACCGGTCGGAAGGCGGGCGCCGCCAAGAAGGCGTCTGCGGCGTCGGCCGCTCCCGCGGGTGCGAAGAAGGCGGCTGCGGCCAAGCCGGCCAAGGCCAAGTCGCCGTCGAAGGCGAAGAAGGCCGCCAAGGTTCCGACGAAGAAGCCGAAGGCGCCGCGCCCGAAGAAGGCGACGACGCCGTCTAAGGCGAAGGCTTCGCCCAAGAAGAAGAAGTAGAGTAGAGTAGAGGAGAAAGAGATGGGAAAGGAAGGGTTTGGCGCTTGACCCCGTCGTCCCCACCCCCCGTCGTCGTCTAGTGGCGCGCAAGAGACGCGCGGCCCAAAACGGCCCTTCTCAGGGCCATCAAAGCACGTCGGGGAAGGTTTTGATTGTCGTGTTGCGTTTGGTGTGGGTGTCTGTCTGTATGCCCGTGGGGATGCTGTTTGCGTGCCGTGGTGGTTTGATTGCGGGGGTCGGTGGCGGGTGTGGGCGGCGGTAGCGGTAAGCGGTGTTGTTGTTGTCGTGGTTGATTGTCGCCGTGTTTGTGGCGGCGGCCGACGGTTGGTTTTCTGTCACGTTGTTTTGTTTGAATACGTTGGTTGGCTTGCCTGCGTTCGTTCTTCTCGGATGTGTGTCTTGTCTAGTCGTGTCTGGTCTTTGTTTTGTTTCTTTGTGTGTGTTATGTTTTGCAACGGGGGGCACGTTGAGATGTGGAAGGAGTCGGCGGGGATTTCGGTGGCGTGTAGAGCGAGCGAGCGCGCCTGCCTGGCCGTTGGCCGTCGGAGTGGAGTGCGGGTTTTTTTTGTTTTCGAAACGAAAGCGGCGGCCGGCCAGCCACCCGTGCGGTGTGACGTCGGCCGTTGGGTATTGTGCGCTTTGAGCGCCGGGGAGGGATGATGTGTGATTGTTGCGCGCTGCTAGCAGGCAGGCAGAGTGAGCGGGTGTGTGTGGCGGACGGACGGGAAGTGGTGGTTTTTGTTTTTTGGGTTGCGGGGCGAGAGGCAGGCGACCGACAAAGTTTGCTCGCGACGGAGAGATGTTAGTGGCCCTGAAAAGGGCCGTTTTTGTTTGTGCGGTGCGGTGCCGCGGCGCGGTTTAGGCGCGCTCGCCGCGGATGCGGCGCGCGAGCTGGATGTCCTTGGGCATGATGGTGACGCGCTTGGCGTGGATTGCGCACAGGTTGGTGTCTTCGAAGAGGCCGACGAGGTAGGCCTCGCTGGCCTCCTGCAGGGCCATGACTGCGGAGCTCTGGAAGCGCAGGTCGGTCTTGAAGTCCTGGGCGATCTCGCGCACTAGGCGCTGGAATGGCAGCTTGCGGATGAGCAGCTCTGTGCTCTTCTGGTAGCGCCTGATTTCTCGCAGGGCGACGGTGCCCGGCCTGTAGCGGTGGGGCTTCTTGACGCCTCCGGTGGCGGGCGCGCTCTTCCTCGCCGCCTTGGTGGCGAGCTGTTTGCGCGGCGCCTTTCCGCCGGTGGACTTGCGGGCCGTTTGCTTTGTGCGGGCCATGGCGGTAGCGTTGGCGGTAGCGGAGCGGCGTGCGTGGAGGTTAGGTGCGGCGCGGCGTCCGGTGCTGCCTTGACAACGGGCCCGCGCGCCTCCGTGCTGCGCTTATATGCCCTCGGTTGCGCGTGGTGGGGGGAGGGCGGGCCAGAGTCTATATAGGGGGGCGGCGGGCGCGCTGGGCGCAGACCGTAGCCGACTCGCCAGCCGCTGCAGCTGCTGTTTGTGCACGTTTTGCTTTGCCCGAGGAAGGAAGGATGACAGGCCGCGGCAAGGGAGGAAAGGGGCTCGGCAAGGGTGGCGCCAAGCGGCACCGCAAGGTGTTGCGCGACAACATCCAGGGCATCACGAAGCCCGCCATCCGCCGCCTGGCTCGCAGGGGCGGCGTGAAGCGCATCTCTGGTCTGATCTACGAGGAGACCCGCGGGGTGCTGAAGGTGTTCCTGGAGAACGTGATCCGCGACGCGGTGACGTACACTGAGCACGCCAAGCGCAAGACTGTGACGGCCATGGACGTGGTGTACGCCCTGAAGAGGCAGGGGCGCACCCTGTACGGTTTCGGCGGTTAGGCTGCGTCGCAGCGGGCGCTGGCCTTCCCGCGGCCGTGCTTGTGGGTGGGAGAGACTAGAAAACGGCCCTTTTCAGGGCCACCACACTGTTCGGAAGTTGAAAAGTGCGAAAGAGTCTGTGTTGTTGTTGTTGTTGTTGCTGCGTGTGTGTGCGCTGTGTTGTTCGTTTGTTTGTTTGTTTGTTTGTTTGTTTGTTTGTTTCTTTCTTTCTTTCCGTTTGAGCGACGTGATGTGGCTGGGAGGGGAGAAGGAAAGGAAACGTGTCATGTGGCTGGCTGTGTGTGGAGCTGCTTCGTTTGTGTTTGTTATTGTGTGTCTTTGTATCGATCGCGACGGAGATGGCGGGCTGTGTGTTGTTGTGCGAGAGAGGCGGTAATTATTTGCTTGCGTGGTTTGGCTCTGTGTGTTTGCGGCGGCGTTGGGGTTTCCGAGGCAAGGCGTGTGGGCATAGGCGGCCGGATCAGCTGTTTCGTTCGTGTCGACGGCCGTTGCGCGCGGGAGTGGAGGGCGGTGTGTCGACACGCCTCCCTTTAACAATGGTCATTATTGCTGCCGTTGTCGTTTGGAAGGCGACTCTGCGACCGTGCAAAATGTGTGTGTGTGTGTGTGTGTGTGTGTGTGTGCGGGCTGTGTGGACGACAAGATGGCGGACGTGCGCCGGCGGCGGCTGTGCTGTGAAAGTGCAAAGTTGAAACAAAACAAGGTGCGGCGAGGACGACTGAAATTTTGCTTTGGACGTAGGTTTGTGTGGTGGCCCTGAAAAGGGCCGATTGTTGTGGGCCGGGCCGAGCCGAGCCGGCAAAGCGCGTTGCGTGCAGGGGAGCACGCGGCGCTGCGATTGCCTGGCCTCCTTTAGGCCTTCTTCTCGGTCTTCTTTGGCAGCAGGACGGCCTGGATGTTGGGTAGGACACCACCCTGTGCGATGGTGACGCCCGACAGGAGCTTGTTGAGCTCCTCGTCGTTGCGGATGGCAAGCTGCAGGTGGCGCGGGATGATGCGCGTCTTCTTGTTGTCGCGGGCCGCGTTTCCGGCCAGCTCGAGCACCTCAGCCGCGAGGTACTCCATGACGGCGGCGAGGTAGACGGGCGCCCCGGCGCCGACGCGCTCTGCGTAGTTTCCCTTGCGCAGGAGGCGGTGGATTCTGCCGACCGGGAACTGGAGCCCAGCCCTGCTTGAGCGGGACTTTGACTTGCCCTTGACTTTGCCTCCCTTTCCGCGTCCGGACATGGCGATGGGCTAGCGACGGTGCACACGAGAAGGAAACGAAAACGACCGGTGCGAGCGGCAGCGAGTCGAGCAGCGGAGTGCGTGCCGGCGCAGCCGGGGTGGGGGTGCTTTATGGGCTCGGGTGCGGCGGCCGGTTGCGCGCGCGCCCCATTGGTCGGCGGCCGCAACAGGGCGAGCTGGTAAAGGTGCGGCGGCGGCTGGCGGCGGGTGCCACTGTGTGGGGAGACGCTGACTAGAGCGGAGCGCTTGCTACTGGTGTTGCTGCTGCCGCCGTACGTTGGTTCGAGATGCCGCCCAAGACTAGCGGGAAGGCCGCCAAGAAGGCTGGCAAGGCGCAGAAGAACATTTCGAAGGGCGACAAGAAGAAGAAGCGCAAGAGGAAGGAGAGCTATGCCATCTACATCTACAAGGTGCTGAAGCAGGTGCACCCTGACACGGGCATCTCGTCGAAGGCGATGAGCATCATGAACAGCTTCGTGAACGACATTTTCGAGCGCATTGCGGCCGAGGCTTCTCGCCTGGCGCACTACAACAAGCGCTCGACCATCACGTCCCGCGAGATCCAGACCGCTGTGCGGCTGTTGCTGCCTGGCGAGCTGGCCAAGCACGCCGTGAGCGAGGGCACGAAGGCGGTGACCAAGTACACGAGCTCCAAGTAAGGAGGTGGCTCTGGAACGGAAGGAAGGATGGAGAGAGAATGCTCCTCCGTTGCGAGAGCGGCAAAACGGCCCTTTTCAGGGCCACCAACTTGCCTTTTGCGGGAAGGGCGGAATTGTTGTTGTTGTTTGTGTGGACGGCTGTGATGTATGTGTGCATTTTGATTGTGGGTGGGGGGGCGCGTCAAAGCGTGTTGCGCGGGGTACGGCCACGAGGTTGGTCGCCGTGGCGTGGAATGGTGGCACGCCTCGTTGGCGTGGTTTTTGACCCATTTGGTGTTGTTGGTGTGTGTGTTACCTGTCTGCGAGGGGGGACAGTGCGATCGCCGACTTTTGTGTCACCGTAACGACGGCCGTTTGCGGGTTTGTTTTTTGCACATCATACATGGCGAGGGTGAAATGTGAAATGTTGTTTTTTTTTGTGGTTTTTGTTTGCCGCCCACTATTCCCTTTGCTGTACGCCGAGTTTGACAATGGTGCGACGTAACTGCAGCGTGGAGGTGTGTGAGTGACGTTGAAATGAACGTGCCATGAAGACGCATTGTTGTTGCATTGTACTGTACGTGTACGGCGACACGCACGATGATGTACCATTCGACTCTGATTTTTGATAGCCGTGTCTGACTGATTGCGTACGACGCACGCACACCGATGTCGTCATTCAAGATGCACGCGTGTCCAGTGCAGTACAGTAAGCGCGACGCTAGACGACGGCGGCGGCGGCGGCGGCCGTTTTTGGCGAATGTCTGTACACGTGTTTGTCTGTGTCCATCCGGTATGTATTTGTTTGTTTGAAAGTGTTTTGTGTGTCGGTGACGTGGTCCGATCCGTCGCCCCCCTGAGTAACTGTCGATCGGCGCGATAGACCGGCGTCACGCAACTGAACCGAAGTCGTGGGCACACCCGTCATACTGTTGTACACCGTCGCGCTGAGAACGGTAACGACAGGTTGACTTTGATCGGTCGAATGTCTGGGCAGAACGTGAGGAAGGAGGCAAGAGTGCAGGAGGAAAGGACAGAGGGGGGGGGGGCAAAAGAGAGAGGAAGGGAAAAAGGGGAGAAACGCATTCGTAGAGCAACGGAACGTTCCCGTGTCGGAGGCGTATTGGAGCCGCACTGAAATGCGTTTAACGGCGGCGCGGCTGCAAGTGTCTGCCGTGGTGAACGTTACCTTTGACGGCTGCATTGGCCTTTGCTTTTTGCTTTTGCTTTCGCTTTCGCTTTCCCGGTTGTACGTAACGTTTGTTGGTATGGTTGGTTCTGAGGAAGAGTGTGTGACAGTGCCGTGCCGTCCATGTTCGTGTGCCCTCCCATTGTGTGTATGCTATTGTCTGTGTACTTGAATGATGTATGTAGGTGTTAGTGGACGTGTTTTACCAGTGGGGGGAAATGGATCGTCGATAGTTGGCGTCACTCTGTCACGGTCGAGATGACGCACCCTCCGTACAGAAAGGTGTCGGGAAAGTGTGTGTGTGTGTGTGTGTGTGTGTGTGTGTGTGTGTGTGTGTGTGTGTGCGTGCGTGCGTCCGTGAATTGGCAGTGTTTGGAGGTGGGCGTGCCCTGCATGTGGCCCGGAAGGCTGTTCGTTTGGCGGTAGTGTTGTGTGGACAGGGGAGGGGCATGCGTAACGCTGCTGGCATGGCATTTCGGGAGATGGGAGGGGGCAAACGAGGAAACGAGGAGCGGCGGCCAAAGACGGGACGGGGAGGGGCGCGGTGTGGGTGGCTTGCGCCTGTGCTCGGCGTTGTGGTTTGTGCAAAAGAGGAGGAGAAAAACAATGAGTTGCCAGGGAGGGGAGCGGTGTTGTGTTGTGGTTGTCGTGGTGTAGCCGCAGACGCGGCTGTCAGTGAACGTGGCGAGACGGACGGATGCGCGGAGGGGCGGGGGCGGCGCATTTCGCCGGTGCCGTGCCGTGCCGTGCCATGCCATGCCTGAAAGCCGCGTGGTCGCTGTGTTGTTGGTGGCGTGGGGGCGAGGAGAGTACCGTACGGGTGTGCTTGTGCGCCGGAAATGGCACACTGCGCCTGCCCGTCTTGGAGGCTGATGGCTGTGGTGTGGAAATGGGGCGCGGTGATGTTGAAGCAGTTGAAGAACAGAAAAGAAACCAAGAAGAAAACGGAAGGCGTGATGCGGCGGTGGTGGTGAGAGCGGGAAAAACAAAACAAAACAAAAAAAAAGAAAGAAAAAAAAACAACAAGAAAAAAGAAGGAAAAACAACAAGAAACAAAAAAAGAAAACAAAAAGTCTATCAATATTAAAATGTAAATGGAAATGGAAATGGAAATGGACCCAGGTATAACCTCCCTGCACAAATAGCAGAGAGTCCGATGATAATAAAAATGTGCCAGAATGTTAACGTCCCTACAAAACAAACCCAACGATAATATTAATGAAAGAATGAACCGTATGTAACATTGCAACAGACATAATGGAACCTGATAAATTGTATAAGGGCAGCAGCGTTGACCTTTGGCCCTGTATTCAGAATAAAAAGAGCCAAAGATCGTTACCCCAATGAAAAAGACACTGAAACACGTATGTAACATAGCAGCGATGGCGAGACATTGTAGCATCTGTGACCAGAGAGTTTGCGCTGGACCGCGCGAGTGTTGCGAGCGGTTCTCAGTCAGTCAGTCAGTCAGTCAGTCAGTCAGTCAGTCGTTGCGAGTCTGTAGCTCTGTCTAGTTGAGGGCTGTACTCTGTCAGTAGTCGTCGCGTGCAGTACGCTAATAGTCGTCATGCAGAGCGGTCGGTCAGTAGTAGCAGCCGAGTGCGGTTGTGTGATGTAGGCGGTCGGCAACACTGGTCAAGATGGTGAAGGAGGTATACTGTTAATTAATATAATCATTAGATAATGAAAAATTATATTTATTGTAATTAATTCTCCAACAAGTTCCCCAAAAATAATTTTTATTTCAAAAGCATTTTTCAAAAATGTAATGTTTTATTGAACTAAAGAGTTCGTTGCACTTCCCATTTCATTCCACTTCTTTGAAGAAAAATTTCACTAAAATCACAAAAAAAGAGAATATTATTATTTGCAATGCAGTTCCTCCAAGCGCTGCGCAACAACAAGAGCAGAAATGTGACATCCATTTATTCTGAGGTAAGACTTTAATTCTGATTGTTTTGCACAGGGCCAAAGACCGATATTTCGGCTCAATTGAAGTTTCTTGTCACTGAACGGACTTTAAATGTTGTGAAGAATTTATATTTGAGTCGGATTGCGAATTTCACATTTTTGTTGCCATTTTCAATACCTCTCATTGTGGGCGAGGTTACAATTAGCGCAATGTCCATTAGCATCCGTAAATAACATTGTCCATTATTTTAAATTTTGCGGGGAGGTTACAACACACAAAAAAAAAAAAAAAAACAAAAAAGTTGCATTTATATCCGCTCCTCAATTGTAGATACCCCTTACACAGCTGTGTGCAATGAATGAGTGCTGGCTGGTAATTAATTGCACTCCTTGGAGGGAAATGCCATAGGAAGTAGTCTTTAAAAAGTGAATGTTTTTCGTTAAAAGACAAAAGTTGCTTTAGAAAAAAGTAATAGTGGGGCTTTTGTTGTTGAACAAAATAAGTACAATGAACATACGTTATCAGATTTGCGCAATGCAGCTTCACACTACCTTTTGATTATAACACAATATACTATACATCGTCCCGAACCGTGACCAGAGTCGCGAGACGAGCAGAGCACGCCGCCGACGCCCGCTCAGTACAACCGTCCACCCGCTACTACTGTCGACCGACTACTACCTCTCCCGACTCGCGCTACAATATATATAACAACTGTTCCTGGCGACCCGGTGCGTGCCACTACTGTCGTCTGGCGCGGTCCAAGCGCCGACTAGCAACGATAAATAACTCTCTGGTCAGACAGAGATGCTGTCATGCCTCGCCATCGCTCTGGTAACGAATACATACGTGTTGCAGCGTGCGTACCACCGGAACACGCAGTGGCGGAGCCAAAGACTGTGTTGTCGAGGTCGAGTGCGAGCGGGAAGAGAGGCAGCGTCGGCACGGAGATGCAAGCGAGCGAGACGCACGGGGGCTGCGGCGTGGCGCGTTTGCGGTCGGCGCCTTTGGTGGCAACGGCCGGGACAAGCAGCGGTGTATGGTGTGGTGCGGGGCGGACAGGGGCGGCGGTGGACGGGGAGGAGGCGGCGCGACGACGGCATGGGGGCGAAAACGGGACGGGGGACGGCGGATGTTGAGAGGCGTCACGCGCGGACAGGACACAGGACACAGACACAGAGACACACAGATTGGAAAGGGAGGGTGCGCGGTAGTAGTTGGGAATGTGCGTACCGTGCGGGATGGGAGTGGGCGAGGAACACGGTCGTGGCCCCTGTTTGTGGGTGCGTGTGATGACGTCGGTGTGTTGTGGGAAGGGAAGGTGCTGTGGCGGCGGCGCGTAATGGGCGTAGGCCGAAAAGAGAAAGGAACGTGGGCAGTGTGTTGGCAAGCGTCGGTTCGACTGCGACGTTGATGGGCAGGGCAAGGTTAATGGTGGTAGGAGTAGGCGTGTGGGCGCAAAAAATCTGCCGCTGCAGGCGGTGCCGTAACCGCCATGGGGCGGGAAGGAGAGAGGGCCAAAGAAAGAAAGAAAGAAGAAAACAAAATAAAAAAAAAAAAGGAGGGGGGGGGGGGGCGAAAGGAAGGCAGGAAGGACAAGAGGCGAGGCGACGGCTTGCTTTGTGTATCGGTCGGTCTCTGGCTATGCTTCGTTTTCTGCAGCAGGGTCGGTGCGCGGCGTGGCTCGCGGCAGTGGGAACGCCTGGCGGCTGGACGGCCAGCAATGCGGTTGGATGGGCGGCCACAGCACCGCACCTGTGCCCGAGGAGGAGACGCTGGCGGCGGGCCCTGAGGTGAGGCCGGCTCGGCTCGGCTGGGGCTGTGGATGTGTAGGTGTGCGCCGCTGCTGCAACAACGAGTAAAACGCGAGAAGAAGGGATGGCGGTAGAGAGAAAAAAAAAAAAAAGGTCGTGTTGTGTTGATGCGCAGGCAGACGCGTACAGAGAGACGAGCCCGGTCTGCAGCAGGGTGTGGCCGTGCCGAGTGCAGAGCAGCGGCGGCTCGGTTCGGTTCGGTTCGGCCCGGCGGGCCGCGCTGTTGTCGCGGACGTGAGCGCCCCCTGGCGGGTGGCCGGAGGCGGCGCGGCGTGTTGGACGTGTGGCTGGTGGCAGTGCACAATTTGCGAGTGGCTGGCGGTGTGGCGTGGCGGTTGGCGCGTCGGGCGGCGGAGAGGGAGAGAGAGGAGAGGTATGTGTTGCGGGCGCCCTTTGCTGCGCTGCGTCGTTGCGTGTGCCGTACAGGGCGGGCGCTTGTCGACTGTGTGGGCGGTGTGGCGAATTGGCGTGAAACGGCTGCCGAGAGGTGTGTGGTAGCGAGCCGGTCGGTGTCAGTGCGAAGGGGAATGTGCGTGCGTTTGGCGGTTTCGGTGTGCTTTTTGCGGCGTGAGAGTGGGAATTAGTGGGGCCGGCTGTTGTGTTTGTTCCTTGTGTCTTGTGTCGTGTAGGTAGCTTGATGGCAACGTGGAAGGACGCCGGTTTCGTTTCGAGCCTTGCGTGTGGTTGTCGACGTTGACTGGTTGGCGTGTGCCGATGCACGTGCATGTGTGGGTCGCGAGTGCGTTTTTGGCTGGCTGTGTGTGTGTGTGTGTTTTGGGGGGGAAGGGGGAGGCGGTGGTGAAAGTGCAGTCGTTGCCACGGGCGTCGTCGGGTCGGGTGGGGCTGGGGCTGTGCGTCGTGGCGGAAAGGTGGTAGGTTGCGGGAAGCGAGCCCGTCGTTGACGGTGTCGCGTGAGTTGTGAATCGAGTGGGGCGCGGGGCGCGGGGCGCGGGACAGGAGCAGCGTGCCGCTGCGTCGTGGTCGTCAGCAGAGGCTGTGCGTGTGCTTGTCCTTTTTGTGGGCGGTTCGTGCGAGGCGTTTTTGTTTTGTGTTGCCCTAGTTGTTAGTTTATTTTGTTTGTGTTTGTTATTTTGAGACGACGACTGGTTGGTGGCGTGCGCGCGAAGTGGCGGTGTGCGCTTCCCGTGTCGTTTGTGTTGTTTTTTTTTTGTTTTTGTTTTTGTGTGTTTTTTTTTGCACTGGGCCCCGGGGGGTGGGTGGGTGCGTGCGTGTGTGTCGATTGCCGGCTGGCGAAAGGTGCGCCATCGGCGGGGTGGGTCGCCGGCACGAGTAGAGGCGGCGGCGTTGTTGCTGTTGTTGTGTGGTGTTTGTTTTGTTCGGCTGTGTCGGCGAGCTGTGTTGCGGTGCGTGTGAATGGTGGTGCAAAAGTGCTGGCGTTGGGGCTGCGACTGCGACGGCGGCGAGCCGCGGGCGCGCATGATAGTGATGTTGTGAACAGCGGCTGTGTACGGTAGTGGTGTTGTTGTAGCACGACGTGCATCCGGGCCGGCGCGGAAAGCGCAGTTGCGGGCGGTTGCCCTTCGGTGCCAGCCATGTCGCGTGAGCGGCGGGTTGCTGTGGTGTCGACACGTGGTGCTCTGGGTTGTTGTGTGGTGCCCTTTGGCCGGTGGGGGTGGTTCGCGTGCGTCTCGTTCGCGCTCGGTATCTGGTCGTGGTCGTGCTGCTCCCCCGTCTGTCGGCGGTTTTCGACGTCGTCTGTACGTTTTTGTCCGTTTGCGGCGGTGCCTGCCGACGTCGTCCCGTCGCGACCTTTCAACCGAAAGTGTGGCGCCCGAAGGTGAACGAACGTAACCCTGACCTCGGCGCTTTACGCTGAGCCGAGCGAACCGAACCGAACCTAACCTGTGGTGTGGTGAGGTGAGCTCAGCCTGTGAGCCCCAAACGTCTACGTAAGGTAAGCTGTCCGGCGGCTCACGCCTCACGTTTTGAACGCTTTTTTAACCTACGTTTGACGCTTCTTAACCTAGCACTGACCCCTTAACCTAACGTGTAACGTAACCTAACGTAACCTAACCTAACCTAACCTCTGACGCCTGACGTGTTTGAATGCTTAACCTAAGTTTGACGCTTAACCTAACCCAAGTCCCCTTAACCTAACCCACGTCCACCTAACCTAACCGAACCTAACCTAGACGTGTAAACGTAATGTGTAACGCGCAACGTGTAAGGTCGGCTGTCGTGTGTGCTGACGGCAGATTGGGTTGGTCTGTAGATTCGGATTGCGGTTTGCCTCGGTCGAGGGGTTGGGTCGGAAGCGGCGAGGGGCGGCGGCGCCTGTTGCGCAGGCGGCGTCCGTTTGCGGCGGGCAATTGTTGAGAAACGGCTGTGAATGTTGGCGGGCGAGAGGAGGAGGACGGCGCGCGATGTGGCCCGACGGCTGCGGGCCGATCGGGAAACGGCGGGAGGGCGACGGAAGGCGATGGGGCGGCGGAGGCGCGTTTGCACGGCCGTCATCGCCGCACGCCTCGGCTTGTGTGGCTGTGGCGCCGGCCGCGCTGGCCGGGCTGCCGCGGCGACGGTGTGGGAGTTTTGCCGAAGGTTTGGCCATTGTGGCGGGTCGTCGGCTGGGGCTGTGGGGGCGGCATTTGGGCGGGGGCGGCGATTCTCGGCGGGCCGACCCAGGCTGTAGCGCGCGGTAGCTGCAGTTTGGCCGTGGTTTGCGGCGCTGCCGTGGCGACTGGTTGGCGACTGTGGTGTGGCTGTGTGTAGCCCCATCCTCGGTGGTTTGAAAGGCGCGGGCGGTTGTGGCGCAGCTTTGGGGCTGCTCCGCACAGGCTGTCGGACGTTGGGCGGTAGCAAGCGCGGGAGGCGCGGCGCGGCGGCGCGCAGAGTGGCGGCCGCTCTCTCGGCCGTCCGCGCCCGCCCGCGACACTGGCTGGGCCCTTGTGATTCTCTGCTCTGCTCTGCCGTGCTGTGCTGTGCTTGCGTGCCTGCCGTCCCGCTCGCTCTCGCTCTCGCTCTCGCTGTGTGTTACGCGCGTCGTCGAAATGGCAGATCAGGCGGCTACGAACGAGACTGCTGCGGCACCCGCCGCCACCGGCACTACGAAGAAGGCCAAGTCTGCGTCGTCTGCGAAGAAGCCGCGCGCCAAGCCTGCGCACCCGCGCACCTCTGAGATGGTGACGGCCGCCATCAAGAGTCTGAAGGAGCGCGGCGGGTCGTCGCTGCAGGCGATCAAGAAGTACATAGCCGCGCACTACAAGCTGGACGCGGAGAAGCTGGCGCCGTTTATCAAGAAGTACCTCAAGTCGGCCGTCGTGGCGGGCGAGCTGGTGCAGACGAAGGGGAAGGGCGCGTCCGGCTCGTTCAAGCTTGCCGGCGCCGGCGGCGGGGGGGCGGCCGAGGGCGGCAAGGCTCGTGCTGGCGGTGCCAAGAAGAAGCGCGCCGCTCCGGCCAGCAAGGAGAAGAAGGGCGCCCGTGCGGCCGGCGCAAAGAAGGCTGGTGGCGTGAAGGCGGCGACCGGTCGGAAGGCGGGCGCCGCCAAGAAGGCGTCTGCGGCGTCGGCCGCTCCCGCGGGTGCGAAGAAGGCGGCTGCGGCCAAGCCGGCCAAGGCCAAGTCGCCGTCGAAGGCGAAGAAGGCCGCCAAGGTTCCGACGAAGAAGCCGAAGGCGCCGCGCCCGAAGAAGGCGACGACGCCGTCTAAGGCGAAGGCTTCGCCCAAGAAGAAGAAGTAGAGTAGAGTAGAGGAGAAAGAGATGGGAAAGGAAGGGTTTGGCGCTTGACCCCGTCGTCCCCACCCCCCGTCGTCGTCTAGTGGCGCGCAAGAGACGCGCGGCCCAAAACGGCCCTTCTCAGGGCCATCAAAGCACGTCGGGGAAGGTTTTGATTGTCGTGTTGCGTTTGGTGTGGGTGTCTGTCTGTATGCCCGTGGGGATGCTGTTTGCGTGCCGTGGTGGTTTGATTGCGGGGGTCGGTGGCGGGTGTGGGCGGCGGTAGCGGTAAGCGGTGTTGTTGTTGTCGTGGTTGATTGTCGCCGTGTTTGTGGCGGCGGCCGACGGTTGGTTTTCTGTCACGTTGTTTTGTTTGAATACGTTGGTTGGCTTGCCTGCGTTCGTTCTTCTCGGATGTGTGTCTTGTCTAGTCGTGTCTGGTCTTTGTTTTGTTTCTTTGTGTGTGTTATGTTTTGCAACGGGGGGCACGTTGAGATGTGGAAGGAGTCGGCGGGGATTTCGGTGGCGTGTAGAGCGAGCGAGCGCGCCTGCCTGGCCGTTGGCCGTCGGAGTGGAGTGCGGGTTTTTTTTGTTTTCGAAACGAAAGCGGCGGCCGGCCAGCCACCCGTGCGGTGTGACGTCGGCCGTTGGGTATTGTGCGCTTTGAGCGCCGGGGAGGGATGATGTGTGATTGTTGCGCGCTGCTAGCAGGCAGGCAGAGTGAGCGGGTGTGTGTGGCGGACGGACGGGAAGTGGTGGTTTTTGTTTTTGGGTTGCGGGGCGAGAGGCAGGCGACCGACAAAGTTTGCTCGCGACGGAGAGATGTTAGTGGCCCTGAAAAGGGCCGTTTTTGTTTGTGCGGTGCGGTGCCGCGGCGCGGTTTAGGCGCGCTCGCCGCGGATGCGGCGCGCGAGCTGGATGTCCTTGGGCATGATGGTGACGCGCTTGGCGTGGATTGCGCACAGGTTGGTGTCTTCGAAGAGGCCGACGAGGTAGGCCTCGCTGGCCTCCTGCAGGGCCATGACTGCGGAGCTCTGGAAGCGCAGGTCGGTCTTGAAGTCCTGGGCGATCTCGCGCACTAGGCGCTGGAATGGCAGCTTGCGGATGAGCAGCTCTGTGCTCTTCTGGTAGCGCCTGATTTCTCGCAGGGCGACGGTGCCCGGCCTGTAGCGGTGGGGCTTCTTGACGCCTCCGGTGGCGGGCGCGCTCTTCCTCGCCGCCTTGGTGGCGAGCTGTTTGCGCGGCGCCTTTCCGCCGGTGGACTTGCGGGCCGTTTGCTTTGTGCGGGCCATGGCGGTAGCGTTGGCGGTAGCGGAGCGGCGTGCGTGGAGGTTAGGTGCGGCGCGGCGTCCGGTGCTGCCTTGACAACGGGCCCGCGCGCCTCCGTGCTGCGCTTATATGCCCTCGGTTGCGCGTGGTGGGGGGAGGGCGGGCCAGAGTCTATATAGGGGGGCGGCGGGCGCGCTGGGCGCAGACCGTAGCCGACTCGCCAGCCGCTGCAGCTGCTGTTTGTGCACGTTTTGCTTTGCCCGAGGAAGGAAGGATGACAGGCCGCGGCAAGGGAGGAAAGGGGCTCGGCAAGGGTGGCGCCAAGCGGCACCGCAAGGTGTTGCGCGACAACATCCAGGGCATCACGAAGCCCGCCATCCGCCGCCTGGCTCGCAGGGGCGGCGTGAAGCGCATCTCTGGTCTGATCTACGAGGAGACCCGCGGGGTGCTGAAGGTGTTCCTGGAGAACGTGATCCGCGACGCGGTGACGTACACTGAGCACGCCAAGCGCAAGACTGTGACGGCCATGGACGTGGTGTACGCCCTGAAGAGGCAGGGGCGCACCCTGTACGGTTTCGGCGGTTAGGCTGCGTCGCAGCGGGCGCTGGCCTTCCCGCGGCCGTGCTTGTGGGTGGGAGAGACTAGAAAACGGCCCTTTTCAGGGCCACCACACTGTTCGGAAGTTGAAAAGTGCGAAAGAGTCTGTGTTGTTGTTGTTGCTGCGTGTGTGTGCGCTGTGTTGTTCGTTTGTTTGTTTGTTTGTTTCTTTCTTTCTTTCCGTTTGAGCGACGTGATGTGGCTGGGAGGGGAGAAGGAAAGGAAACGTGTCATGTGGCTGGCTGTGTGTGGAGCTGCTTCGTTTGTGTTTGTTATTGTGTGTCTTTGTATCGATCGCGACGGAGATGGCGGGCTGTGTGTTGTTGTGCGAGAGAGGCGGTAATTATTTGCTTGCGTGGTTTGGCTCTGTGTGTTTGCGGCGGCGTTGGGGTTTCCGAGGCAAGGCGTGTGGGCATAGGCGGCCGGATCAGCTGTTTCGTTCGTGTCGACGGCCGTTGCGCGCGGGAGTGGAGGGCGGTGTGTCGACACGCCTCCCTTTAACAATGGTCATTATTGCTGCCGTTGTCGTTTGGAAGGCGACTCTGCGACCGTGCAAAATGTGTGTGTGTGTGTGTGTGTGTGTGTGTGTGTGTGTGTGTGTGTGTGTGCGGGCTGTGTGGACGACAAGATGGCGGACGTGCGCCGGCGGCGGCTGTGCTGTGAAAGTGCAAAGTTGAAACAAAACAAGGTGCGGCGAGGACGACTGAAATTTTGCTTTGGACGTAGGTTTGTGTGGTGGCCCTGAAAAGGGCCGATTGTTGTGGGCCGGGCCGAGCCGAGCCGGCAAAGCGCGTTGCGTGCAGGGGAGCACGCGGCGCTGCGATTGCCTGGCCTCCTTTAGGCCTTCTTCTCGGTCTTCTTTGGCAGCAGGACGGCCTGGATGTTGGGTAGGACACCACCCTGTGCGATGGTGACGCCCGACAGGAGCTTGTTGAGCTCCTCGTCGTTGCGGATGGCAAGCTGCAGGTGGCGCGGGATGATGCGCGTCTTCTTGTTGTCGCGGGCCGCGTTTCCGGCCAGCTCGAGCACCTCAGCCGCGAGGTACTCCATGACGGCGGCGAGGTAGACGGGCGCCCCGGCGCCGACGCGCTCTGCGTAGTTTCCCTTGCGCAGGAGGCGGTGGATTCTGCCGACCGGGAACTGGAGCCCAGCCCTGCTTGAGCGGGACTTTGACTTGCCCTTGACTTTGCCTCCCTTTCCGCGTCCGGACATGGCGATGGGCTAGCGACGGTGCACACGAGAAGGAAACGAAAACGACCGGTGCGAGCGGCAGCGAGTCGAGCAGCGGAGTGCGTGCCGGCGCACTCACTCGCACTCGCATTAAAACTCTGGCTACATAAGCCAGGTGTAAAGGCAGTCTAAGCAGCGGAGCTGCTGTTCCTGCGGGGACCTCGTTAGTGGGTGCAGTGGACCTAACAGGGTGAGCTGTCCTCACTGGGCGTCGTTCATTGTGACGCCCTCTGTTTCGACATCGGGCGGCGAGAGATAATTACTCTCGCAGTAGATCTGGCCAACGAGTCGTTGGCCTGTGGTGGACCTGGCGGCCCAGACCACGAATCAAGCGGCTGCCAGACCGTTCTGCATTGCTGTAGAACTGCCGGGCGATTTGCCGGAAGCGATCCTGGAGGAAGGGGATCCCAGCTTCTTCATGGAGCAGCCTCGTCGGATAGCGAGGTGGCTTGTGGAGCGCTAGTCGCAGCGCCCTGTTTTGCAGTCGTTGGAGCGTCGCAATGTGCGTCGCGGCCGCGTTACCCCACACCACAGCCGCGTATTCCAGTACCGGCCGAACAAGGGACAGGTACATGGTGAGGCCATGGCGTGGAGGGAGAGTCGATGACGGGTTGAGCAGTGGGTAAAGCGCACGAAGGCGCCCCACTGCCCGCCCTCGGACGTCACGGATGTGTGGCAGCCACGTCAGGTGTCTGTCCAATGTCACCCCGAGGTAGGTGCCGGTCCGCGACCAGGGGATGGGGCCCCCCATGATCGTGACCGGCGGTAGGTCCGGTGGCAGCCTCTTTCTGCTGAAGATGACAGCCTGACTCTTCGCAGCGTTGAACTTCAAGCGCCATTTCGTGGACCAGGCGCCCAGGACGTCACATCCGAGCTGGAGGCGACGGCGCATCTCGGCCGCATTCATGCTGCGGGTGAACAACGCCGTGTCGTCGGCATAAAGTGCCAACTCCACGCGTGCCACCCGCGGGGCGTCGGCGGTGTACAGGGAGTACAGCAGGGGGCCGAGGACCGACCCCTGCGGCACCCCCGCTCGAATCTGCCGGTCGGTGGAAGTGCCTCCATCTGCTCGGACGTGGAAAGTGCGTCCCGAGAGATACGAGCGCAGCAGGACTACGTGCGACGTCGGTACCCCGTGCGCAAAAAGTTTGTACACGAGGCCGTCGTGCCACACGCAGTCGAAGGCCTTGGAGACGTCGAGAAGCACCGCCCCTAGGTACTCCCGCGTCTCCAGCGCTCGCATCGCCTGCTCCACGAGGCGCAGCAACTGCTGCGTGGTAGAGTGGCCGCACCGGAAACCAAACTGCTCCTCGGGAATGAGTTGCTGTTCCGTCACGTGGCGCAGCAGCCGCTCCGCGTACAACCTCTCAAACACTTTTGAGAGGGACGGGAGCAGACTGATCGGCCGGTAGTTCGCGGCCTGACGTGGATCCTTGCCGCTCTTGGGGATGGCAACCACTTCCGCGTGTTTCCACGCGGAAGGGAAGGTCCCAGAGCGGAGGATACTGTTAAAGATGTCCGCCAGAGATTGGTGTACCTCCGGCGGAAGCATCCGCAACAGGCAGTTGGTGACACCATCCGTGCCACCCGCCTTCTTCGGGTTGAGACGACGGAGCTGCAGGTCCACTTCCTCGGCTGTGATTTGCTCGATCACGTCGTCTTCCTGTCGCGCAGCGAGAAAAACCGGCAGGCGCTCTGCGACCAGACGGACGTGATCGGGATCGACCACGCCATCAGCAGGTTGAAAGTTTTCTGCGAACGTGTCCGCGAGGATGCCTGCTTTCGCATCTGGTTCGCAGACAACGTCCGCACCCACATGGAGAGGTGGGACTCGCTGACGACGACGAAGGAAACGCTTAGCGGTCCGCCAAGCGCTGCCGTCCGTCGTTGTAAGAGTGGCCACAAGACCCGCCCAGTCCCGATGACGATGGTCGTCGATGGCGGCCCGAATCTCGCGCCGCGCCCTGTTGAGGCGGCGCTTCGTGTCAGGCAGCCGTGTGAGCTGCCACTCCCGAAAGAGGCGATTCTTGGTTGTGATCGCCTCGAGGATGTGTGGCGGGAGTTGGCGCGACATCTCTCGCGGCCGTCCTGGCCGCCTGGGGGTGGCCGCCTCCGCTGCAGCCAGTGTGTGCCGCGTGAAGAAGGCCAACGCTTCGTCAGCCCCTTGCACAGCGGGATCGGGCGCGCCCTCGAGGCGGTCGAGGACCTCGACACGAAAGCGCGCCTCGTCTATGCCTCGGAAGTTGTGGCGGTCGGACGGCATAGATGCACCGATGACGTCCATGTCGAAGACCACCGGGAGGTGATCGGACGACATGGCACATCGAACGGTGGCGGACGTGAAGTGCCCAACACCTTTGAGCACGGCGATGTCGAGCACGTCAGACTGGCCGCGATGGGGGAAGACGGTGTGCTCATAAGGCCCCAGTACTATCGCACCATGCCGTTGCGTGACGCGAAGGAGGCGGCGGCCGCTGGCGTTAGTGATGCGAGAGTTCCACTGAGGGTGCTTGGCGTTCAAGTCACCCGCAATGAAGACTTTCCCGCGCAGTGCCAGCAGGGCGTCGACGTCAGCCTCCTGAAGCAGTCCCCTCGGCGGCCTGTAGGCCGCAACGAAGGTGATGACCCCCGCCGTCGTGGTGACAGCCACCCCAGTGGCCTCCATTGCAGCGAGGGGCGGAAGCTGGACTTCATGATGTTTGAGGGACGCCTTGATGTAGATGGCCGTCCCTCCGCCGTGGGTCAGCCTGTCGGTGCGGTAGCACCGATAGTTGGCCACCCTCACGTGTATTCCCGGCTTCAGGAAGGTCTCGCACACGAGGCAGATGTCAATTGCCTCGTCGCGCAAGAACTCCCTGAATTCCCCTTGTTGGGGGACCAAGCTGTTTGCGTTGAAGGCGCAAACGGTGAGGCCATGGATATGGCGATTATCCATGGCACGGCGGAGTTGCAACGCCGGCCTGAAGGGCCGACGTGACCGCGGTGACGAGCACCGGGAGCTGCTCGAGCAGCTGGCTCAACGACCGCAAGAGCGATCGGAGCTCAGCTGCGTCGGTGGCCATGGGGGCGGTGGGAGCCGCTGGGGCGGCCTCCGCCACTGGGGCGGCCGGTGGCGGCCGCTCCGTACTAGGCGACTGCCGCGGAGCATCGGCAGCCGGTCGCGGCGCAGCACGAGGTGTCGTCCTCTGCGGTGGCAGAGTGTCTTCGACAGTCCGTCGTGCAGCGGCAGGGGTGGCCCGGCCCGCACGCCGGCGACGCCTGCGCGGGGCGGCAGCCCGCGCGCCCTGCGTGGGCGCGGGGGCTGCCACCCCCACGGGCGAAGCCGTGGACGGCGCGGTCGGTGGCCGCGTCTCACGCTCCACCTGCGCCGAACTTCGGGTGGCGGAAGCTGGTCCTCCCTTGGTGGCGGCAGCAAAGCTGGTGGACGGGTGCACCTTACGAGAAGGAGCGGTCCCTCCCCTCGGTTGATTTCGGCCCCGTTTGAAGGCCGAGCAGCCTCGATAGCTGGCAACGTGCGTGCCGCCGCAATTGCAGCACGTCGGTTTGTCTTCCCTGGCAAGCCCGCAAGACTTGCTCTCGTGCCCGCCCGCGCACTTAACGCAGCGGGGCGACATGGAGCAGTAGCGGGAGACATGGTCGAGCCTTTGGCAGGAAAAGCACTGGGCCCTCTTGCCTTTGGCCCGGAGAGGTTCCACTGCGACCTTGACACGGCCGACCCGCTGCACCTGGAAAATCTTCCGATTTTCCAGGTTGTCAACGAGGACAACCTGGTACAGTGGCATGTCGCGATGCGTACGTGGAGACTTCATTAGTCCGGTGGACCGGACGCCGAAGCCCAGGTCCTCGAGCTCCTCGCGAAGGTAGTCCGCACCAAACTTGAGGGGAAGGTGGCGGAATACCACCTTCAGAAGTTTGAGCGGCTCGGAGGGGTGCGTGTAGCACGGGAGGCCATCTTTGCAGATGGCGTCCATCACCGCGCGGTACTCCTCGTTGGTCGACACTGTGACCTTGTAAAGGTCACGGCCAGCGTTCTTGACAGTGGCGGACGTGGCCACCCTGTCCAGTTTTTGCTGGAACTCCTTGTATTCGCCAGCCCACTGGATGACTATAGGCGGCGGCTTCTTTTGGGCCGGCGCCGGAGGCGCGGCGCCATCCTCCATCGCATCGTCGCTGACGCCCGCAAACGTGTTGGCGGTCGGCAGCGGGGTCGGTAGCTGCAGCGCAGCGGCCCTGGCAGTGTGCCGCCGGGGCGGGGCGACAAAACCATCCTCGTCCGGCTGTCGGGAAGCAGCAGGTGAACGAGTGGGCCGCCGCGTGGTCTTCGTCGATGTCTGCGCGGCGGTGCTCCGGGAGGAGCCCGCGAGAGTCAGCCCAGACTCGGTGGTGGAGGTGCGGGAGGCCCTGGTGGCCTTCTTCCGCGGCCTCGCTCCTTCAGATGTCTGAGAGGGAGTGTCCGAGTCGTCATGCGTCACAGCCCGGCGCTTTCTGAGCGCGCGGGGAGCGTCAAGGTCGGTGTCACGGCGCTCCGACTCGGCAATCGCCTCAGCCAGATTTGCGTCCGGCAGGTCCATGTCCTCCATCTCGGTAGCTGCAGCTAGCGCAGCCACGGGCTCTTCTCGTGTCTCCGGGGCCAGGGGGGCAACCGGGGGCACATCGACCTCTTCAGTGGTCGAGGCCAGCGGCGCAACTCCCGCCGAGGCCGCCACCGCCGGGACCGCAAAATCGTGCGATGCGACCGGCGGGGCTCTCGGTGGCACACCCGACACATGCTGCCTCGTGTGCGGTAGAGCGGCAGCCTTCTGAATGTTGCAGAAGGCGAGAATAGCCGCCTCGTCGTCCTCTCGACCAGGGTAGGGGCCCCCGTGGGCGAGTTTGTTCATGAGAATGAACACTCGATCACGAGGGTGCGCGTCAAAATCCGATGAGTCAAACCCGTCAGCGTCAGTTGTCGAAAGCCGGTTCGTCATAAGTGGGGGGCCGGATGGGGCCGCCACCGGGATCAACTCAGTCGCCTGAGCTGGCCCCGACGGACGGCGATCCGCCACACCCTTCGCAAGTAAAGCATCCTCTCTCATCGACATCTCGAACCGCAATGCGCGTCCGTGCGTGCGTCCGTGCGTGCCGGCGCAGCCGGGGTGGGGGTGCTTTATGGGCTCGGGTGCGGCGGCCGGTTGCGCGCGCGCCCCATTGGTCGGCGGCCGCAACAGGGCGAGCTGGTAAAGGTGCGGCGGCGGCTGGCGGCGGGTGCCACTGTGTGGGGAGACGCTGACTAGAGCGGAGCGCTTGCTACTGGTGTTGCTGCTGCCGCCGTACGTTGGTTCGAGATGCCGCCCAAGACTAGCGGGAAGGCCGCCAAGAAGGCTGGCAAGGCGCAGAAGAACATTTCGAAGGGCGACAAGAAGAAGAAGCGCAAGAGGAAGGAGAGCTATGCCATCTACATCTACAAGGTGCTGAAGCAGGTGCACCCTGACACGGGCATCTCGTCGAAGGCGATGAGCATCATGAACAGCTTCGTGAACGACATTTTCGAGCGCATTGCGGCCGAGGCTTCTCGCCTGGCGCACTACAACAAGCGCTCGACCATCACGTCCCGCGAGATCCAGACCGCTGTGCGGCTGTTGCTGCCTGGCGAGCTGGCCAAGCACGCCGTGAGCGAGGGCACGAAGGCGGTGACCAAGTACACGAGCTCCAAGTAAGGAGGTGGCTCTGGAACGGAAGGAAGGATGGAGAGAGAATGCTCCTCCGTTGCGAGAGCGGCAAAACGGCCCTTTTCAGGGCCACCAACTTGCCTTTTGCGGGAAGGGCGGAATTGTTGTTGTTGTTTGTGTGGACGGCTGTGATGTATGTGTGCATTTTGATTGTGGGTGGGGGGGCGCGTCAAAGCGTGTTGCGCGGGGTACGGCCACGAGGTTGGTCGCCGTGGCGTGGAATGGTGGCACGCCTCGTTGGCGTGGTTTTTGACCCATTTGGTGTTGTTGGTGTGTGTGTTACCTGTCTGCGAGGGGGGACAGTGCGATCGCCGACTTTTGTGTCACCGTAACGACGGCCGTTTGCGGGTTTGTTTTTTGCACATCATACATGGCGAGGGTGAAATGTGAAATGTTGTTTTTTTTTGTGGTTTTTGTTTGCCGCCCACTATTCCCTTTGCTGTACGCCGAGTTTGACAATGGTGCGACGTAACTGCAGCGTGGAGGTGTGTGAGTGACGTTGAAATGAACGTGCCATGAAGACGCATTGTTGTTGCATTGTACTGTACGTGTACGGCGACACGCACGATGATGTACCATTCGACTCTGATTTTTGATAGCCGTGTCTGACTGATTGCGTACGACGCACGCACACCGATGTCGTCATTCAAGATGCACGCGTGTCCAGTGCAGTACAGTAAGCGCGACGCTAGACGACGGCGGCGGCGGCGGCGGCCGTTTTTGGCGAATGTCTGTACACGTGTTTGTCTGTGTCCATCCGGTATGTATTTGTTTGTTTGAAAGTGTTTTGTGTGTCGGTGACGTGGTCCGATCCGTCGCCCCCCTGAGTAACTGTCGATCGGCGCGATAGACCGGCGTCACGCAACTGAACCGAAGTCGTGGGCACACCCGTCATACTGTTGTACACCGTCGCGCTGAGAACGGTAACGACAGGTTGACTTTGATCGGTCGAATGTCTGGGCAGAACGTGAGGAAGGAGGCAAGAGTGCAGGAGGAAAGGACAGAGGGGGGGGGGGCAAAAGAGAGAGGAAGGGAAAAAGGGGAGAAACGCATTCGTAGAGCAACGGAACGTTCCCGTGTCGGAGGCGTATTGGAGCCGCACTGAAATGCGTTTAACGGCGGCGCGGCTGCAAGTGTCTGCCGTGGTGAACGTTACCTTTGACGGCTGCATTGGCCTTTGCTTTTTGCTTTTGCTTTCGCTTTCGCTTTCCCGGTTGTACGTAACGTTTGTTGGTATGGTTGGTTCTGAGGAAGAGTGTGTGACAGTGCCGTGCCGTCCATGTTCGTGTGCCCTCCCATTGTGTGTATGCTATTGTCTGTGTACTTGAATGATGTATGTAGGTGTTAGTGGACGTGTTTTACCAGTGGGGGGAAATGGATCGTCGATAGTTGGCGTCACTCTGTCACGGTCGAGATGACGCACCCTCCGTACAGAAAGGTGTCGGGAAAGTGTGTGTGTGTGTGTGTGTGTGTGTGTGTGTGTGTGTGTGTGTGTGTGTGCGTGCGTGCGTCCGTGAATTGGCAGTGTTTGGAGGTGGGCGTGCCCTGCATGTGGCCCGGAAGGCTGTTCGTTTGGCGGTAGTGTTGTGTGGACAGGGGAGGGGCATGCGTAACGCTGCTGGCATGGCATTTCGGGAGATGGGAGGGGGCAAACGAGGAAACGAGGAGCGGCGGCCAAAGACGGGACGGGGAGGGGCGCGGTGTGGGTGGCTTGCGCCTGTGCTCGGCGTTGTGGTTTGTGCAAAAGAGGAGGAGAAAAACAATGAGTTGCCAGGGAGGGGAGCGGTGTTGTGTTGTGGTTGTCGTGGTGTAGCCGCAGACGCGGCTGTCAGTGAACGTGGCGAGACGGACGGATGCGCGGAGGGGCGGGGGCGGCGCATTTCGCCGGTGCCGTGCCGTGCCGTGCCATGCCATGCCTGAAAGCCGCGTGGTCGCTGTGTTGTTGGTGGCGTGGGGGCGAGGAGAGTACCGTACGGGTGTGCTTGTGCGCCGGAAATGGCACACTGCGCCTGCCCGTCTTGGAGGCTGATGGCTGTGGTGTGGAAATGGGGCGCGGTGATGTTGAAGCAGTTGAAGAACAGAAAAGAAACCAAGAAGAAAACGGAAGGCGTGATGCGGCGGTGGTGGTGAGAGCGGGAAAAACAAAACAAAACAAAAAAAAAGAAAGAAAAAAAAACAACAAGAAAAAAGAAGGAAAAACAACAAGAAACAAAAAAAGAAAACAAAAAGTCTATCAATATTAAAATGTAAATGGAAATGGAAATGGAAATGGACCCAGGTATAACCTCCCTGCACAAATAGCAGAGAGTCCGATGATAATAAAAATGTGCCAGAATGTTAACGTCCCTACAAAACAAACCCAACGATAATATTAATGAAAGAATGAACCGTATGTAACATTGCAACAGACATAATGGAACCTGATAAATTGTATAAGGGCAGCAGCGTTGACCTTTGGCCCTGTATTCAGAATAAAAAGAGCCAAAGATCGTTACCCCAATGAAAAAGACACTGAAACACGTATGTAACATAGCAGCGATGGCGAGACATTGTAGCATCTGTGACCAGAGAGTTTGCGCTGGACCGCGCGAGTGTTGCGAGCGGTTCTCAGTCAGTCAGTCAGTCAGTCAGTCAGTCAGTCAGTCGTTGCGAGTCTGTAGCTCTGTCTAGTTGAGGGCTGTACTCTGTCAGTAGTCGTCGCGTGCAGTACGCTAATAGTCGTCATGCAGAGCGGTCGGTCAGTAGTAGCAGCCGAGTGCGGTTGTGTGATGTAGGCGGTCGGCAACACTGGTCAAGATGGTGAAGGAGGTATACTGTTAATTAATATAATCATTAGATAATGAAAAATTATATTTATTGTAATTAATTCTCCAACAAGTTCCCCAAAAATAATTTTTATTTCAAAAGCATTTTTCAAAAATGTAATGTTTTATTGAACTAAAGAGTTCGTTGCACTTCCCATTTCATTCCACTTCTTTGAAGAAAAATTTCACTAAAATCACAAAAAAAGAGAATATTATTATTTGCAATGCAGTTCCTCCAAGCGCTGCGCAACAACAAGAGCAGAAATGTGACATCCATTTATTCTGAGGTAAGACTTTAATTCTGATTGTTTTGCACAGGGCCAAAGACCGATATTTCGGCTCAATTGAAGTTTCTTGTCACTGAACGGACTTTAAATGTTGTGAAGAATTTATATTTGAGTCGGATTGCGAATTTCACATTTTTGTTGCCATTTTCAATACCTCTCATTGTGGGCGAGGTTACAATTAGCGCAATGTCCATTAGCATCCGTAAATAACATTGTCCATTATTTTAAATTTTGCGGGGAGGTTACAACACACAAAAAAAAAAAAAAAAACAAAAAAGTTGCATTTATATCCGCTCCTCAATTGTAGATACCCCTTACACAGCTGTGTGCAATGAATGAGTGCTGGCTGGTAATTAATTGCACTCCTTGGAGGGAAATGCCATAGGAAGTAGTCTTTAAAAAGTGAATGTTTTTCGTTAAAAGACAAAAGTTGCTTTAGAAAAAAGTAATAGTGGGGCTTTTGTTGTTGAACAAAATAAGTACAATGAACATACGTTATCAGATTTGCGCAATGCAGCTTCACACTACCTTTTGATTATAACACAATATACTATACATCGTCCCGAACCGTGACCAGAGTCGCGAGACGAGCAGAGCACGCCGCCGACGCCCGCTCAGTACAACCGTCCACCCGCTACTACTGTCGACCGACTACTACCTCTCCCGACTCGCGCTACAATATATATAACAACTGTTCCTGGCGACCCGGTGCGTGCCACTACTGTCGTCTGGCGCGGTCCAAGCGCCGACTAGCAACGATAAATAACTCTCTGGTCAGACAGAGATGCTGTCATGCCTCGCCATCGCTCTGGTAACGAATACATACGTGTTGCAGCGTGCGTACCACCGGAACACGCAGTGGCGGAGCCAAAGACTGTGTTGTCGAGGTCGAGTGCGAGCGGGAAGAGAGGCAGCGTCGGCACGGAGATGCAAGCGAGCGAGACGCACGGGGGCTGCGGCGTGGCGCGTTTGCGGTCGGCGCCTTTGGTGGCAACGGCCGGGACAAGCAGCGGTGTATGGTGTGGTGCGGGGCGGACAGGGGCGGCGGTGGACGGGGAGGAGGCGGCGCGACGACGGCATGGGGGCGAAAACGGGACGGGGGACGGCGGATGTTGAGAGGCGTCACGCGCGGACAGGACACAGGACACAGACACAGAGACACACAGATTGGAAAGGGAGGGTGCGCGGTAGTAGTTGGGAATGTGCGTACCGTGCGGGATGGGAGTGGGCGAGGAACACGGTCGTGGCCCCTGTTTGTGGGTGCGTGTGATGACGTCGGTGTGTTGTGGGAAGGGAAGGTGCTGTGGCGGCGGCGCGTAATGGGCGTAGGCCGAAAAGAGAAAGGAACGTGGGCAGTGTGTTGGCAAGCGTCGGTTCGACTGCGACGTTGATGGGCAGGGCAAGGTTAATGGTGGTAGGAGTAGGCGTGTGGGCGCAAAAAATCTGCCGCTGCAGGCGGTGCCGTAACCGCCATGGGGCGGGAAGGAGAGAGGGCCAAAGAAAGAAAGAAAGAAGAAAACAAAATAAAAAAAAAAAAGGAGGGGGGGGGGGCGAAAGGAAGGCAGGAAGGACAAGAGGCGAGGCGACGGCTTGCTTTGTGTATCGGTCGGTCTCTGGCTATGCTTCGTTTTCTGCAGCAGGGTCGGTGCGCGGCGTGGCTCGCGGCAGTGGGAACGCCTGGCGGCTGGACGGCCAGCAATGCGGTTGGATGGGCGGCCACAGCACCGCACCTGTGCCCGAGGAGGAGACGCTGGCGGCGGGCCCTGAGGTGAGGCCGGCTCGGCTCGGCTGGGGCTGTGGATGTGTAGGTGTGCGCCGCTGCTGCAACAACGAGTAAAACGCGAGAAGAAGGGATGGCGGTAGAGAGAAAAAAAAAAAAAAGGTCGTGTTGTGTTGATGCGCAGGCAGACGCGTACAGAGAGACGAGCCCGGTCTGCAGCAGGGTGTGGCCGTGCCGAGTGCAGAGCAGCGGCGGCTCGGTTCGGTTCGGTTCGGCCCGGCGGGCCGCGCTGTTGTCGCGGACGTGAGCGCCCCCTGGCGGGTGGCCGGAGGCGGCGCGGCGTGTTGGACGTGTGGCTGGTGGCAGTGCACAATTTGCGAGTGGCTGGCGGTGTGGCGTGGCGGTTGGCGCGTCGGGCGGCGGAGAGGGAGAGAGAGGAGAGGTATGTGTTGCGGGCGCCCTTTGCTGCGCTGCGTCGTTGCGTGTGCCGTACAGGGCGGGCGCTTGTCGACTGTGTGGGCGGTGTGGCGAATTGGCGTGAAACGGCTGCCGAGAGGTGTGTGGTAGCGAGCCGGTCGGTGTCAGTGCGAAGGGGAATGTGCGTGCGTTTGGCGGTTTCGGTGTGCTTTTTGCGGCGTGAGAGTGGGAATTAGTGGGGCCGGCTGTTGTGTTTGTTCCTTGTGTCTTGTGTCGTGTAGGTAGCTTGATGGCAACGTGGAAGGACGCCGGTTTCGTTTCGAGCCTTGCGTGTGGTTGTCGACGTTGACTGGTTGGCGTGTGCCGATGCACGTGCATGTGTGGGTCGCGAGTGCGTTTTTGGCTGGCTGTGTGTGTGTGTGTGTTTTGGGGGGGAAGGGGGAGGCGGTGGTGAAAGTGCAGTCGTTGCCACGGGCGTCGTCGGGTCGGGTGGGGCTGGGGCTGTGCGTCGTGGCGGAAAGGTGGTAGGTTGCGGGAAGCGAGCCCGTCGTTGACGGTGTCGCGTGAGTTGTGAATCGAGTGGGGCGCGGGGCGCGGGGCGCGGGACAGGAGCAGCGTGCCGCTGCGTCGTGGTCGTCAGCAGAGGCTGTGCGTGTGCTTGTCCTTTTTGTGGGCGGTTCGTGCGAGGCGTTTTTGTTTTGTGTTGCCCTAGTTGTTAGTTTATTTTGTTTGTGTTTGTTATTTTGAGACGACGACTGGTTGGTGGCGTGCGCGCGAAGTGGCGGTGTGCGCTTCCCGTGTCGTTTGTGTTGTTTTTTTTTTGTTTTTGTTTTTGTGTGTTTTTTTTTGCACTGGGCCCCGGGGGGTGGGTGGGTGCGTGCGTGTGTGTCGATTGCCGGCTGGCGAAAGGTGCGCCATCGGCGGGGTGGGTCGCCGGCACGAGTAGAGGCGGCGGCGTTGTTGCTGTTGTTGTGTGGTGTTTGTTTTGTTCGGCTGTGTCGGCGAGCTGTGTTGCGGTGCGTGTGAATGGTGGTGCAAAAGTGCTGGCGTTGGGGCTGCGACTGCGACGGCGGCGAGCCGCGGGCGCGCATGATAGTGATGTTGTGAACAGCGGCTGTGTACGGTAGTGGTGTTGTTGTAGCACGACGTGCATCCGGGCCGGCGCGGAAAGCGCAGTTGCGGGCGGTTGCCCTTCGGTGCCAGCCATGTCGCGTGAGCGGCGGGTTGCTGTGGTGTCGACACGTGGTGCTCTGGGTTGTTGTGTGGTGCCCTTTGGCCGGTGGGGGTGGTTCGCGTGCGTCTCGTTCGCGCTCGGTATCTGGTCGTGGTCGTGCTGCTCCCCCGTCTGTCGGCGGTTTTCGACGTCGTCTGTACGTTTTTGTCCGTTTGCGGCGGTGCCTGCCGACGTCGTCCCGTCGCGACCTTTCAACCGAAAGTGTGGCGCCCGAAGGTGAACGAACGTAACCCTGACCTCGGCGCTTTACGCTGAGCCGAGCGAACCGAACCGAACCTAACCTGTGGTGTGGTGAGGTGAGCTCAGCCTGTGAGCCCCAAACGTCTACGTAAGGTAAGCTGTCCGGCGGCTCACGCCTCACGTTTTGAACGCTTTTTTAACCTACGTTTGACGCTTCTTAACCTAGCACTGACCCCTTAACCTAACGTGTAACGTAACCTAACGTAACCTAACCTAACCTAACCTCTGACGCCTGACGTGTTTGAATGCTTAACCTAAGTTTGACGCTTAACCTAACCCAAGTCCCCTTAACCTAACCCACGTCCACCTAACCTAACCGAACCTAACCTAGACGTGTAAACGTAATGTGTAACGCGCAACGTGTAAGGTCGGCTGTCGTGTGTGCTGACGGCAGATTGGGTTGGTCTGTAGATTCGGATTGCGGTTTGCCTCGGTCGAGGGGTTGGGTCGGAAGCGGCGAGGGGCGGCGGCGCCTGTTGCGCAGGCGGCGTCCGTTTGCGGCGGGCAATTGTTGAGAAACGGCTGTGAATGTTGGCGGGCGAGAGGAGGAGGACGGCGCGCGATGTGGCCCGACGGCTGCGGGCCGATCGGGAAACGGCGGGAGGGCGACGGAAGGCGATGGGGCGGCGGAGGCGCGTTTGCACGGCCGTCATCGCCGCACGCCTCGGCTTGTGTGGCTGTGGCGCCGGCCGCGCTGGCCGGGCTGCCGCGGCGACGGTGTGGGAGTTTTGCCGAAGGTTTGGCCATTGTGGCGGGTCGTCGGCTGGGGCTGTGGGGGCGGCATTTGGGCGGGGGCGGCGATTCTCGGCGGGCCGACCCAGGCTGTAGCGCGCGGTAGCTGCAGTTTGGCCGTGGTTTGCGGCGCTGCCGTGGCGACTGGTTGGCGACTGTGGTGTGGCTGTGTGTAGCCCCATCCTCGGTGGTTTGAAAGGCGCGGGCGGTTGTGGCGCAGCTTTGGGGCTGCTCCGCACAGGCTGTCGGACGTTGGGCGGTAGCAAGCGCGGGAGGCGCGGCGCGGCGGCGCGCAGAGTGGCGGCCGCTCTCTCGGCCGTCCGCGCCCGCCCGCGACACTGGCTGGGCCCTTGTGATTCTCTGCTCTGCTCTGCCGTGCTGTGCTGTGCTTGCGTGCCTGCCGTCCCGCTCGCTCTCGCTCTCGCTCTCGCTGTGTGTTACGCGCGTCGTCGAAATGGCAGATCAGGCGGCTACGAACGAGACTGCTGCGGCACCCGCCGCCACCGGCACTACGAAGAAGGCCAAGTCTGCGTCGTCTGCGAAGAAGCCGCGCGCCAAGCCTGCGCACCCGCGCACCTCTGAGATGGTGACGGCCGCCATCAAGAGTCTGAAGGAGCGCGGCGGGTCGTCGCTGCAGGCGATCAAGAAGTACATAGCCGCGCACTACAAGCTGGACGCGGAGAAGCTGGCGCCGTTTATCAAGAAGTACCTCAAGTCGGCCGTCGTGGCGGGCGAGCTGGTGCAGACGAAGGGGAAGGGCGCGTCCGGCTCGTTCAAGCTTGCCGGCGCCGGCGGCGGGGGGGCGGCCGAGGGCGGCAAGGCTCGTGCTGGCGGTGCCAAGAAGAAGCGCGCCGCTCCGGCCAGCAAGGAGAAGAAGGGCGCCCGTGCGGCCGGCGCAAAGAAGGCTGGTGGCGTGAAGGCGGCGACCGGTCGGAAGGCGGGCGCCGCCAAGAAGGCGTCTGCGGCGTCGGCCGCTCCCGCGGGTGCGAAGAAGGCGGCTGCGGCCAAGCCGGCCAAGGCCAAGTCGCCGTCGAAGGCGAAGAAGGCCGCCAAGGTTCCGACGAAGAAGCCGAAGGCGCCGCGCCCGAAGAAGGCGACGACGCCGTCTAAGGCGAAGGCTTCGCCCAAGAAGAAGAAGTAGAGTAGAGTAGAGGAGAAAGAGATGGGAAAGGAAGGGTTTGGCGCTTGACCCCGTCGTCCCCACCCCCCGTCGTCGTCTAGTGGCGCGCAAGAGACGCGCGGCCCAAAACGGCCCTTCTCAGGGCCATCAAAGCACGTCGGGGAAGGTTTTGATTGTCGTGTTGCGTTTGGTGTGGGTGTCTGTCTGTATGCCCGTGGGGATGCTGTTTGCGTGCCGTGGTGGTTTGATTGCGGGGGTCGGTGGCGGGTGTGGGCGGCGGTAGCGGTAAGCGGTGTTGTTGTTGTCGTGGTTGATTGTCGCCGTGTTTGTGGCGGCGGCCGACGGTTGGTTTTCTGTCACGTTGTTTTGTTTGAATACGTTGGTTGGCTTGCCTGCGTTCGTTCTTCTCGGATGTGTGTCTTGTCTAGTCGTGTCTGGTCTTTGTTTTGTTTCTTTGTGTGTGTTATGTTTTGCAACGGGGGGCACGTTGAGATGTGGAAGGAGTCGGCGGGGATTTCGGTGGCGTGTAGAGCGAGCGAGCGCGCCTGCCTGGCCGTTGGCCGTCGGAGTGGAGTGCGGGTTTTTTTTGTTTTCGAAACGAAAGCGGCGGCCGGCCAGCCACCCGTGCGGTGTGACGTCGGCCGTTGGGTATTGTGCGCTTTGAGCGCCGGGGAGGGATGATGTGTGATTGTTGCGCGCTGCTAGCAGGCAGGCAGAGTGAGCGGGTGTGTGTGGCGGACGGACGGGAAGTGGTGGTTTTTGTTTTTGGGTTGCGGGGCGAGAGGCAGGCGACCGACAAAGTTTGCTCGCGACGGAGAGATGTTAGTGGCCCTGAAAAGGGCCGTTTTTGTTTGTGCGGTGCGGTGCCGCGGCGCGGTTTAGGCGCGCTCGCCGCGGATGCGGCGCGCGAGCTGGATGTCCTTGGGCATGATGGTGACGCGCTTGGCGTGGATTGCGCACAGGTTGGTGTCTTCGAAGAGGCCGACGAGGTAGGCCTCGCTGGCCTCCTGCAGGGCCATGACTGCGGAGCTCTGGAAGCGCAGGTCGGTCTTGAAGTCCTGGGCGATCTCGCGCACTAGGCGCTGGAATGGCAGCTTGCGGATGAGCAGCTCTGTGCTCTTCTGGTAGCGCCTGATTTCTCGCAGGGCGACGGTGCCCGGCCTGTAGCGGTGGGGCTTCTTGACGCCTCCGGTGGCGGGCGCGCTCTTCCTCGCCGCCTTGGTGGCGAGCTGTTTGCGCGGCGCCTTTCCGCCGGTGGACTTGCGGGCCGTTTGCTTTGTGCGGGCCATGGCGGTAGCGTTGGCGGTAGCGGAGCGGCGTGCGTGGAGGTTAGGTGCGGCGCGGCGTCCGGTGCTGCCTTGACAACGGGCCCGCGCGCCTCCGTGCTGCGCTTATATGCCCTCGGTTGCGCGTGGTGGGGGGAGGGCGGGCCAGAGTCTATATAGGGGGGCGGCGGGCGCGCTGGGCGCAGACCGTAGCCGACTCGCCAGCCGCTGCAGCTGCTGTTTGTGCACGTTTTGCTTTGCCCGAGGAAGGAAGGATGACAGGCCGCGGCAAGGGAGGAAAGGGGCTCGGCAAGGGTGGCGCCAAGCGGCACCGCAAGGTGTTGCGCGACAACATCCAGGGCATCACGAAGCCCGCCATCCGCCGCCTGGCTCGCAGGGGCGGCGTGAAGCGCATCTCTGGTCTGATCTACGAGGAGACCCGCGGGGTGCTGAAGGTGTTCCTGGAGAACGTGATCCGCGACGCGGTGACGTACACTGAGCACGCCAAGCGCAAGACTGTGACGGCCATGGACGTGGTGTACGCCCTGAAGAGGCAGGGGCGCACCCTGTACGGTTTCGGCGGTTAGGCTGCGTCGCAGCGGGCGCTGGCCTTCCCGCGGCCGTGCTTGTGGGTGGGAGAGACTAGAAAACGGCCCTTTTCAGGGCCACCACACTGTTCGGAAGTTGAAAAGTGCGAAAGAGTCTGTGTTGTTGTTGTTGTTGTTGCTGCGTGTGTGTGCGCTGTGTTGTTCGTTTGTTTGTTTGTTTGTTTGTTTGTTTGTTTCTTTCTTTCTTTCCGTTTGAGCGACGTGATGTGGCTGGGAGGGGAGAAGGAAAGGAAACGTGTCATGTGGCTGGCTGTGTGTGGAGCTGCTTCGTTTGTGTTTGTTATTGTGTGTCTTTGTATCGATCGCGACGGAGATGGCGGGCTGTGTGTTGTTGTGCGAGAGAGGCGGTAATTATTTGCTTGCGTGGTTTGGCTCTGTGTGTTTGCGGCGGCGTTGGGGTTTCCGAGGCAAGGCGTGTGGGCATAGGCGGCCGGATCAGCTGTTTCGTTCGTGTCGACGGCCGTTGCGCGCGGGAGTGGAGGGCGGTGTGTCGACACGCCTCCCTTTAACAATGGTCATTATTGCTGCCGTTGTCGTTTGGAAGGCGACTCTGCGACCGTGCAAAATGTGTGTGTGTGTGTGTGTGTGTGTGTGTGTGTGTGTGTGTGTGTGTGTGCGGGCTGTGTGGACGACAAGATGGCGGACGTGCGCCGGCGGCGGCTGTGCTGTGAAAGTGCAAAGTTGAAACAAAACAAGGTGCGGCGAGGACGACTGAAATTTTGCTTTGGACGTAGGTTTGTGTGGTGGCCCTGAAAAGGGCCGATTGTTGTGGGCCGGGCCGAGCCGAGCCGGCAAAGCGCGTTGCGTGCAGGGGAGCACGCGGCGCTGCGATTGCCTGGCCTCCTTTAGGCCTTCTTCTCGGTCTTCTTTGGCAGCAGGACGGCCTGGATGTTGGGTAGGACACCACCCTGTGCGATGGTGACGCCCGACAGGAGCTTGTTGAGCTCCTCGTCGTTGCGGATGGCAAGCTGCAGGTGGCGCGGGATGATGCGCGTCTTCTTGTTGTCGCGGGCCGCGTTTCCGGCCAGCTCGAGCACCTCAGCCGCGAGGTACTCCATGACGGCGGCGAGGTAGACGGGCGCCCCGGCGCCGACGCGCTCTGCGTAGTTTCCCTTGCGCAGGAGGCGGTGGATTCTGCCGACCGGGAACTGGAGCCCAGCCCTGCTTGAGCGGGACTTTGACTTGCCCTTGACTTTGCCTCCCTTTCCGCGTCCGGACATGGCGATGGGCTAGCGACGGTGCACACGAGAAGGAAACGAAAACGACCGGTGCGAGCGGCAGCGAGTCGAGCAGCGGAGTGCGTGCCGGCGCAGCCGGGGTGGGGGTGCTTTATGGGCTCGGGTGCGGCGGCCGGTTGCGCGCGCGCCCCATTGGTCGGCGGCCGCAACAGGGCGAGCTGGTAAAGGTGCGGCGGCGGCTGGCGGCGGGTGCCACTGTGTGGGGAGACGCTGACTAGAGCGGAGCGCTTGCTACTGGTGTTGCTGCTGCCGCCGTACGTTGGTTCGAGATGCCGCCCAAGACTAGCGGGAAGGCCGCCAAGAAGGCTGGCAAGGCGCAGAAGAACATTTCGAAGGGCGACAAGAAGAAGAAGCGCAAGAGGAAGGAGAGCTATGCCATCTACATCTACAAGGTGCTGAAGCAGGTGCACCCTGACACGGGCATCTCGTCGAAGGCGATGAGCATCATGAACAGCTTCGTGAACGACATTTTCGAGCGCATTGCGGCCGAGGCTTCTCGCCTGGCGCACTACAACAAGCGCTCGACCATCACGTCCCGCGAGATCCAGACCGCTGTGCGGCTGTTGCTGCCTGGCGAGCTGGCCAAGCACGCCGTGAGCGAGGGCACGAAGGCGGTGACCAAGTACACGAGCTCCAAGTAAGGAGGTGGCTCTGGAACGGAAGGAAGGATGGAGAGAGAATGCTCCTCCGTTGCGAGAGCGGCAAAACGGCCCTTTTCAGGGCCACCAACTTGCCTTTTGCGGGAAGGGCGGAATTGTTGTTGTTGTTTGTGTGGACGGCTGTGATGTATGTGTGCATTTTGATTGTGGGTGGGGGGGCGCGTCAAAGCGTGTTGCGCGGGGTACGGCCACGAGGTTGGTCGCCGTGGCGTGGAATGGTGGCACGCCTCGTTGGCGTGGTTTTTGACCCATTTGGTGTTGTTGGTGTGTGTGTTACCTGTCTGCGAGGGGGGACAGTGCGATCGCCGACTTTTGTGTCACCGTAACGACGGCCGTTTGCGGGTTTGTTTTTTGCACATCATACATGGCGAGGGTGAAATGTGAAATGTTGTTTTTTTTTGTGGTTTTTGTTTGCCGCCCACTATTCCCTTTGCTGTACGCCGAGTTTGACAATGGTGCGACGTAACTGCAGCGTGGAGGTGTGTGAGTGACGTTGAAATGAACGTGCCATGAAGACGCATTGTTGTTGCATTGTACTGTACGTGTACGGCGACACGCACGATGATGTACCATTCGACTCTGATTTTTGATAGCCGTGTCTGACTGATTGCGTACGACGCACGCACACCGATGTCGTCATTCAAGATGCACGCGTGTCCAGTGCAGTACAGTAAGCGCGACGCTAGACGACGGCGGCGGCGGCGGCGGCCGTTTTTGGCGAATGTCTGTACACGTGTTTGTCTGTGTCCATCCGGTATGTATTTGTTTGTTTGAAAGTGTTTTGTGTGTCGGTGACGTGGTCCGATCCGTCGCCCCCCTGAGTAACTGTCGATCGGCGCGATAGACCGGCGTCACGCAACTGAACCGAAGTCGTGGGCACACCCGTCATACTGTTGTACACCGTCGCGCTGAGAACGGTAACGACAGGTTGACTTTGATCGGTCGAATGTCTGGGCAGAACGTGAGGAAGGAGGCAAGAGTGCAGGAGGAAAGGACAGAGGGGGGGGGGCAAAAGAGAGAGGAAGGGAAAAAGGGGAGAAACGCATTCGTAGAGCAACGGAACGTTCCCGTGTCGGAGGCGTATTGGAGCCGCACTGAAATGCGTTTAACGGCGGCGCGGCTGCAAGTGTCTGCCGTGGTGAACGTTACCTTTGACGGCTGCATTGGCCTTTGCTTTTTGCTTTTGCTTTCGCTTTCGCTTTCCCGGTTGTACGTAACGTTTGTTGGTATGGTTGGTTCTGAGGAAGAGTGTGTGACAGTGCCGTGCCGTCCATGTTCGTGTGCCCTCCCATTGTGTGTATGCTATTGTCTGTGTACTTGAATGATGTATGTAGGTGTTAGTGGACGTGTTTTACCAGTGGGGGGAAATGGATCGTCGATAGTTGGCGTCACTCTGTCACGGTCGAGATGACGCACCCTCCGTACAGAAAGGTGTCGGGAAAGTGTGTGTGTGTGTGTGTGTGTGTGTGTGTGTGTGTGTGTGTGTGTGTGTGCGTGCGTGCGTCCGTGAATTGGCAGTGTTTGGAGGTGGGCGTGCCCTGCATGTGGCCCGGAAGGCTGTTCGTTTGGCGGTAGTGTTGTGTGGACAGGGGAGGGGCATGCGTAACGCTGCTGGCATGGCATTTCGGGAGATGGGAGGGGGCAAACGAGGAAACGAGGAGCGGCGGCCAAAGACGGGACGGGGAGGGGCGCGGTGTGGGTGGCTTGCGCCTGTGCTCGGCGTTGTGGTTTGTGCAAAAGAGGAGGAGAAAAACAATGAGTTGCCAGGGAGGGGAGCGGTGTTGTGTTGTGGTTGTCGTGGTGTAGCCGCAGACGCGGCTGTCAGTGAACGTGGCGAGACGGACGGATGCGCGGAGGGGCGGGGGCGGCGCATTTCGCCGGTGCCGTGCCGTGCCGTGCCATGCCATGCCTGAAAGCCGCGTGGTCGCTGTGTTGTTGGTGGCGTGGGGGCGAGGAGAGTACCGTACGGGTGTGCTTGTGCGCCGGAAATGGCACACTGCGCCTGCCCGTCTTGGAGGCTGATGGCTGTGGTGTGGAAATGGGGCGCGGTGATGTTGAAGCAGTTGAAGAACAGAAAAGAAACCAAGAAGAAAACGGAAGGCGTGATGCGGCGGTGGTGGTGAGAGCGGGAAAAACAAAACAAAACAAAAAAAAAGAAAGAAAAAAAAACAACAAGAAAAAAGAAGGAAAAACAACAAGAAACAAAAAAAGAAAACAAAAAGTCTATCAATATTAAAATGTAAATGGAAATGGAAATGGAAATGGACCCAGGTATAACCTCCCTGCACAAATAGCAGAGAGTCCGATGATAATAAAAATGTGCCAGAATGTTAACGTCCCTACAAAACAAACCCAACGATAATATTAATGAAAGAATGAACCGTATGTAACATTGCAACAGACATAATGGAACCTGATAAATTGTATAAGGGCAGCAGCGTTGACCTTTGGCCCTGTATTCAGAATAAAAAGAGCCAAAGATCGTTACCCCAATGAAAAAGACACTGAAACACGTATGTAACATAGCAGCGATGGCGAGACATTGTAGCATCTGTGACCAGAGAGTTTGCGCTGGACCGCGCGAGTGTTGCGAGCGGTTCTCAGTCAGTCAGTCAGTCAGTCAGTCAGTCAGTCAGTCGTTGCGAGTCTGTAGCTCTGTCTAGTTGAGGGCTGTACTCTGTCAGTAGTCGTCGCGTGCAGTACGCTAATAGTCGTCATGCAGAGCGGTCGGTCAGTAGTAGCAGCCGAGTGCGGTTGTGTGATGTAGGCGGTCGGCAACACTGGTCAAGATGGTGAAGGAGGTATACTGTTAATTAATATAATCATTAGATAATGAAAAATTATATTTATTGTAATTAATTCTCCAACAAGTTCCCCAAAAATAATTTTTATTTCAAAAGCATTTTTCAAAAATGTAATGTTTTATTGAACTAAAGAGTTCGTTGCACTTCCCATTTCATTCCACTTCTTTGAAGAAAAATTTCACTAAAATCACAAAAAAAGAGAATATTATTATTTGCAATGCAGTTCCTCCAAGCGCTGCGCAACAACAAGAGCAGAAATGTGACATCCATTTATTCTGAGGTAAGACTTTAATTCTGATTGTTTTGCACAGGGCCAAAGACCGATATTTCGGCTCAATTGAAGTTTCTTGTCACTGAACGGACTTTAAATGTTGTGAAGAATTTATATTTGAGTCGGATTGCGAATTTCACATTTTTGTTGCCATTTTCAATACCTCTCATTGTGGGCGAGGTTACAATTAGCGCAATGTCCATTAGCATCCGTAAATAACATTGTCCATTATTTTAAATTTTGCGGGGAGGTTACAACACACAAAAAAAAAAAAAAAAACAAAAAAGTTGCATTTATATCCGCTCCTCAATTGTAGATACCCCTTACACAGCTGTGTGCAATGAATGAGTGCTGGCTGGTAATTAATTGCACTCCTTGGAGGGAAATGCCATAGGAAGTAGTCTTTAAAAAGTGAATGTTTTTCGTTAAAAGACAAAAGTTGCTTTAGAAAAAAGTAATAGTGGGGCTTTTGTTGTTGAACAAAATAAGTACAATGAACATACGTTATCAGATTTGCGCAATGCAGCTTCACACTACCTTTTGATTATAACACAATATACTATACATCGTCCCGAACCGTGACCAGAGTCGCGAGACGAGCAGAGCACGCCGCCGACGCCCGCTCAGTACAACCGTCCACCCGCTACTACTGTCGACCGACTACTACCTCTCCCGACTCGCGCTACAATATATATAACAACTGTTCCTGGCGACCCGGTGCGTGCCACTACTGTCGTCTGGCGCGGTCCAAGCGCCGACTAGCAACGATAAATAACTCTCTGGTCAGACAGAGATGCTGTCATGCCTCGCCATCGCTCTGGTAACGAATACATACGTGTTGCAGCGTGCGTACCACCGGAACACGCAGTGGCGGAGCCAAAGACTGTGTTGTCGAGGTCGAGTGCGAGCGGGAAGAGAGGCAGCGTCGGCACGGAGATGCAAGCGAGCGAGACGCACGGGGGCTGCGGCGTGGCGCGTTTGCGGTCGGCGCCTTTGGTGGCAACGGCCGGGACAAGCAGCGGTGTATGGTGTGGTGCGGGGCGGACAGGGGCGGCGGTGGACGGGGAGGAGGCGGCGCGACGACGGCATGGGGGCGAAAACGGGACGGGGGACGGCGGATGTTGAGAGGCGTCACGCGCGGACAGGACACAGGACACAGACACAGAGACACACAGATTGGAAAGGGAGGGTGCGCGGTAGTAGTTGGGAATGTGCGTACCGTGCGGGATGGGAGTGGGCGAGGAACACGGTCGTGGCCCCTGTTTGTGGGTGCGTGTGATGACGTCGGTGTGTTGTGGGAAGGGAAGGTGCTGTGGCGGCGGCGCGTAATGGGCGTAGGCCGAAAAGAGAAAGGAACGTGGGCAGTGTGTTGGCAAGCGTCGGTTCGACTGCGACGTTGATGGGCAGGGCAAGGTTAATGGTGGTAGGAGTAGGCGTGTGGGCGCAAAAAATCTGCCGCTGCAGGCGGTGCCGTAACCGCCATGGGGCGGGAAGGAGAGAGGGCCAAAGAAAGAAAGAAAGAAGAAAACAAAATAAAAAAAAAAAAGGAGGGGGGGGGGGGCGAAAGGAAGGCAGGAAGGACAAGAGGCGAGGCGACGGCTTGCTTTGTGTATCGGTCGGTCTCTGGCTATGCTTCGTTTTCTGCAGCAGGGTCGGTGCGCGGCGTGGCTCGCGGCAGTGGGAACGCCTGGCGGCTGGACGGCCAGCAATGCGGTTGGATGGGCGGCCACAGCACCGCACCTGTGCCCGAGGAGGAGACGCTGGCGGCGGGCCCTGAGGTGAGGCCGGCTCGGCTCGGCTGGGGCTGTGGATGTGTAGGTGTGCGCCGCTGCTGCAACAACGAGTAAAACGCGAGAAGAAGGGATGGCGGTAGAGAGAAAAAAAAAAAAAAGGTCGTGTTGTGTTGATGCGCAGGCAGACGCGTACAGAGAGACGAGCCCGGTCTGCAGCAGGGTGTGGCCGTGCCGAGTGCAGAGCAGCGGCGGCTCGGTTCGGTTCGGTTCGGCCCGGCGGGCCGCGCTGTTGTCGCGGACGTGAGCGCCCCCTGGCGGGTGGCCGGAGGCGGCGCGGCGTGTTGGACGTGTGGCTGGTGGCAGTGCACAATTTGCGAGTGGCTGGCGGTGTGGCGTGGCGGTTGGCGCGTCGGGCGGCGGAGAGGGAGAGAGAGGAGAGGTATGTGTTGCGGGCGCCCTTTGCTGCGCTGCGTCGTTGCGTGTGCCGTACAGGGCGGGCGCTTGTCGACTGTGTGGGCGGTGTGGCGAATTGGCGTGAAACGGCTGCCGAGAGGTGTGTGGTAGCGAGCCGGTCGGTGTCAGTGCGAAGGGGAATGTGCGTGCGTTTGGCGGTTTCGGTGTGCTTTTTGCGGCGTGAGAGTGGGAATTAGTGGGGCCGGCTGTTGTGTTTGTTCCTTGTGTCTTGTGTCGTGTAGGTAGCTTGATGGCAACGTGGAAGGACGCCGGTTTCGTTTCGAGCCTTGCGTGTGGTTGTCGACGTTGACTGGTTGGCGTGTGCCGATGCACGTGCATGTGTGGGTCGCGAGTGCGTTTTTGGCTGGCTGTGTGTGTGTGTGTGTTTTGGGGGGGAAGGGGGAGGCGGTGGTGAAAGTGCAGTCGTTGCCACGGGCGTCGTCGGGTCGGGTGGGGCTGGGGCTGTGCGTCGTGGCGGAAAGGTGGTAGGTTGCGGGAAGCGAGCCCGTCGTTGACGGTGTCGCGTGAGTTGTGAATCGAGTGGGGCGCGGGGCGCGGGGCGCGGGACAGGAGCAGCGTGCCGCTGCGTCGTGGTCGTCAGCAGAGGCTGTGCGTGTGCTTGTCCTTTTTGTGGGCGGTTCGTGCGAGGCGTTTTTGTTTTGTGTTGCCCTAGTTGTTAGTTTATTTTGTTTGTGTTTGTTATTTTGAGACGACGACTGGTTGGTGGCGTGCGCGCGAAGTGGCGGTGTGCGCTTCCCGTGTCGTTTGTGTTGTTTTTTTTTTGTTTTTGTTTTTGTGTGTTTTTTTTTGCACTGGGCCCCGGGGGGTGGGTGGGTGCGTGCGTGTGTGTCGATTGCCGGCTGGCGAAAGGTGCGCCATCGGCGGGGTGGGTCGCCGGCACGAGTAGAGGCGGCGGCGTTGTTGCTGTTGTTGTGTGGTGTTTGTTTTGTTCGGCTGTGTCGGCGAGCTGTGTTGCGGTGCGTGTGAATGGTGGTGCAAAAGTGCTGGCGTTGGGGCTGCGACTGCGACGGCGGCGAGCCGCGGGCGCGCATGATAGTGATGTTGTGAACAGCGGCTGTGTACGGTAGTGGTGTTGTTGTAGCACGACGTGCATCCGGGCCGGCGCGGAAAGCGCAGTTGCGGGCGGTTGCCCTTCGGTGCCAGCCATGTCGCGTGAGCGGCGGGTTGCTGTGGTGTCGACACGTGGTGCTCTGGGTTGTTGTGTGGTGCCCTTTGGCCGGTGGGGGTGGTTCGCGTGCGTCTCGTTCGCGCTCGGTATCTGGTCGTGGTCGTGCTGCTCCCCCGTCTGTCGGCGGTTTTCGACGTCGTCTGTACGTTTTTGTCCGTTTGCGGCGGTGCCTGCCGACGTCGTCCCGTCGCGACCTTTCAACCGAAAGTGTGGCGCCCGAAGGTGAACGAACGTAACCCTGACCTCGGCGCTTTACGCTGAGCCGAGCGAACCGAACCGAACCTAACCTGTGGTGTGGTGAGGTGAGCTCAGCCTGTGAGCCCCAAACGTCTACGTAAGGTAAGCTGTCCGGCGGCTCACGCCTCACGTTTTGAACGCTTTTTTAACCTACGTTTGACGCTTCTTAACCTAGCACTGACCCCTTAACCTAACGTGTAACGTAACCTAACGTAACCTAACCTAACCTAACCTCTGACGCCTGACGTGTTTGAATGCTTAACCTAAGTTTGACGCTTAACCTAACCCAAGTCCCCTTAACCTAACCCACGTCCACCTAACCTAACCGAACCTAACCTAGACGTGTAAACGTAATGTGTAACGCGCAACGTGTAAGGTCGGCTGTCGTGTGTGCTGACGGCAGATTGGGTTGGTCTGTAGATTCGGATTGCGGTTTGCCTCGGTCGAGGGGTTGGGTCGGAAGCGGCGAGGGGCGGCGGCGCCTGTTGCGCAGGCGGCGTCCGTTTGCGGCGGGCAATTGTTGAGAAACGGCTGTGAATGTTGGCGGGCGAGAGGAGGAGGACGGCGCGCGATGTGGCCCGACGGCTGCGGGCCGATCGGGAAACGGCGGGAGGGCGACGGAAGGCGATGGGGCGGCGGAGGCGCGTTTGCACGGCCGTCATCGCCGCACGCCTCGGCTTGTGTGGCTGTGGCGCCGGCCGCGCTGGCCGGGCTGCCGCGGCGACGGTGTGGGAGTTTTGCCGAAGGTTTGGCCATTGTGGCGGGTCGTCGGCTGGGGCTGTGGGGGCGGCATTTGGGCGGGGGCGGCGATTCTCGGCGGGCCGACCCAGGCTGTAGCGCGCGGTAGCTGCAGTTTGGCCGTGGTTTGCGGCGCTGCCGTGGCGACTGGTTGGCGACTGTGGTGTGGCTGTGTGTAGCCCCATCCTCGGTGGTTTGAAAGGCGCGGGCGGTTGTGGCGCAGCTTTGGGGCTGCTCCGCACAGGCTGTCGGACGTTGGGCGGTAGCAAGCGCGGGAGGCGCGGCGCGGCGGCGCGCAGAGTGGCGGCCGCTCTCTCGGCCGTCCGCGCCCGCCCGCGACACTGGCTGGGCCCTTGTGATTCTCTGCTCTGCTCTGCCGTGCTGTGCTGTGCTTGCGTGCCTGCCGTCCCGCTCGCTCTCGCTCTCGCTCTCGCTGTGTGTTACGCGCGTCGTCGAAATGGCAGATCAGGCGGCTACGAACGAGACTGCTGCGGCACCCGCCGCCACCGGCACTACGAAGAAGGCCAAGTCTGCGTCGTCTGCGAAGAAGCCGCGCGCCAAGCCTGCGCACCCGCGCACCTCTGAGATGGTGACGGCCGCCATCAAGAGTCTGAAGGAGCGCGGCGGGTCGTCGCTGCAGGCGATCAAGAAGTACATAGCCGCGCACTACAAGCTGGACGCGGAGAAGCTGGCGCCGTTTATCAAGAAGTACCTCAAGTCGGCCGTCGTGGCGGGCGAGCTGGTGCAGACGAAGGGGAAGGGCGCGTCCGGCTCGTTCAAGCTTGCCGGCGCCGGCGGCGGGGGGGCGGCCGAGGGCGGCAAGGCTCGTGCTGGCGGTGCCAAGAAGAAGCGCGCCGCTCCGGCCAGCAAGGAGAAGAAGGGCGCCCGTGCGGCCGGCGCAAAGAAGGCTGGTGGCGTGAAGGCGGCGACCGGTCGGAAGGCGGGCGCCGCCAAGAAGGCGTCTGCGGCGTCGGCCGCTCCCGCGGGTGCGAAGAAGGCGGCTGCGGCCAAGCCGGCCAAGGCCAAGTCGCCGTCGAAGGCGAAGAAGGCCGCCAAGGTTCCGACGAAGAAGCCGAAGGCGCCGCGCCCGAAGAAGGCGACGACGCCGTCTAAGGCGAAGGCTTCGCCCAAGAAGAAGAAGTAGAGTAGAGTAGAGGAGAAAGAGATGGGAAAGGAAGGGTTTGGCGCTTGACCCCGTCGTCCCCACCCCCCGTCGTCGTCTAGTGGCGCGCAAGAGACGCGCGGCCCAAAACGGCCCTTCTCAGGGCCATCAAAGCACGTCGGGGAAGGTTTTGATTGTCGTGTTGCGTTTGGTGTGGGTGTCTGTCTGTATGCCCGTGGGGATGCTGTTTGCGTGCCGTGGTGGTTTGATTGCGGGGGTCGGTGGCGGGTGTGGGCGGCGGTAGCGGTAAGCGGTGTTGTTGTTGTCGTGGTTGATTGTCGCCGTGTTTGTGGCGGCGGCCGACGGTTGGTTTTCTGTCACGTTGTTTTGTTTGAATACGTTGGTTGGCTTGCCTGCGTTCGTTCTTCTCGGATGTGTGTCTTGTCTAGTCGTGTCTGGTCTTTGTTTTGTTTCTTTGTGTGTGTTATGTTTTGCAACGGGGGGCACGTTGAGATGTGGAAGGAGTCGGCGGGGATTTCGGTGGCGTGTAGAGCGAGCGAGCGCGCCTGCCTGGCCGTTGGCCGTCGGAGTGGAGTGCGGGTTTTTTTTGTTTTCGAAACGAAAGCGGCGGCCGGCCAGCCACCCGTGCGGTGTGACGTCGGCCGTTGGGTATTGTGCGCTTTGAGCGCCGGGGAGGGATGATGTGTGATTGTTGCGCGCTGCTAGCAGGCAGGCAGAGTGAGCGGGTGTGTGTGGCGGACGGACGGGAAGTGGTGGTTTTTGTTTTTGGGTTGCGGGGCGAGAGGCAGGCGACCGACAAAGTTTGCTCGCGACGGAGAGATGTTAGTGGCCCTGAAAAGGGCCGTTTTTGTTTGTGCGGTGCGGTGCCGCGGCGCGGTTTAGGCGCGCTCGCCGCGGATGCGGCGCGCGAGCTGGATGTCCTTGGGCATGATGGTGACGCGCTTGGCGTGGATTGCGCACAGGTTGGTGTCTTCGAAGAGGCCGACGAGGTAGGCCTCGCTGGCCTCCTGCAGGGCCATGACTGCGGAGCTCTGGAAGCGCAGGTCGGTCTTGAAGTCCTGGGCGATCTCGCGCACTAGGCGCTGGAATGGCAGCTTGCGGATGAGCAGCTCTGTGCTCTTCTGGTAGCGCCTGATTTCTCGCAGGGCGACGGTGCCCGGCCTGTAGCGGTGGGGCTTCTTGACGCCTCCGGTGGCGGGCGCGCTCTTCCTCGCCGCCTTGGTGGCGAGCTGTTTGCGCGGCGCCTTTCCGCCGGTGGACTTGCGGGCCGTTTGCTTTGTGCGGGCCATGGCGGTAGCGTTGGCGGTAGCGGAGCGGCGTGCGTGGAGGTTAGGTGCGGCGCGGCGTCCGGTGCTGCCTTGACAACGGGCCCGCGCGCTCGCACCTTTCTTCATGTGAGGAAGGTTCTTCTCTCTTCCCCGGCGTCTTGCAGTGTGAGCTGTTGAGCTATTCCTGCGGACAAATCTGAGATACAGGTATATGGGGTACATACATAATTTGGGTGGCTTCTTTGATTTACACTTTATTGGTGCTATGCTATTTTCTTCTATGCTAGGTAGCGATTTTTTTTTTTTTTTTTTTTTTTTTTTTTTTTTTTTTTTTTTTTTCCGTTCACACACACATTCATACTCACCACTTAAGGTGATCTCTGGTCACATTCATCCTATCATTCATACTTTTACTACTCGCCCCCTGTTGGTGGCGATACTATTCTAGTTAGGGGGAATATTTACAATATTTGCGTTCTTTTGGGGTGGGTGATTTACAATAATCGGGATGGGGTTAACAGGATGGGTGTTGTCTCATGGTTTATCCCAGCAGCAGGTCCGGCCATCTGGTGTGGATGTTGCGATGCTCTCGGTGTCCAAGGGCAGAGATGAGGGGGTTCTCTGCTGCTGCCGTCCTCTCGTAGAAGGTGTGTGCTGCTTGTCGGAACCTCTCGCGTAGGCGGGGGACCCCGGTCAGTTCGTGGAGCTCCTCGGTTGGGAAGTCCCATGGTAGGTGCAGGGCTCTCTTCAGCGCCCTGTTCTGTACGCGTTGCAGACTTCCGATGTGTTGTTCTGCTGCGTTACCCCACACTACTGCGGCGTACTCTAGGAGTGGCCGCACTAGTGCGAGGTATAGTTTGATGCCCAGCTCCTGCGGTAGTGCGGAGGTGGGATTGAGTATCGGGTACAGCATCCGTAGTCGTCCCATTGCTTTGTCTTTGATATTCTTGACGTGGTCCTTCCATGTAAGACGTCTGTCCAGCGTGACTCCTAGATACAGAGCTGTTCTGCTCCAGGGGACGGCTGTTCCTCGGACTTCTATTGGTGGTAGATTCATTGGAAACTTCCTTCTGCAGATGGGTATTGCTTGGGTCTTCGTCCCATTGAACGCCAGGCGCCACTTCTTCGCCCAGTCGCAGAGGTTGTCTGTGGCTCGTTGAAGTCTGTGCCTGAGAACCCTGGCGCTTCTGTTGCGTGCGTAGAGCGCGGTGTCGTCCGCATAGAGAGCTGTGTGGACGTTGGGTGCTTGTGGGATGTCGCTGGTGTAGAGAGTGTATAGCACTGGGCCTAGTACACTCCCTTGCGGTACTCCAGCTAGGATGTTTCTTCTGGACGATTCTCCATTCGGGACTCTTACATGGAACGTTCTTCCTTCTAGGTAGGACTTTAGTAGCGTCACGTGGGACACTGGGACTCCTCTGTCTAGCAATTTGAACAGCAGGCCTTCATGCCATACCGAGTCAAATGCTCTGGAGACATCTAGGAATACTGCACCGAAGAATTCCCTCCGCTCCATCGCTTCCATGGCCTCTTCTGTCACTCTGAGGAGCTGCTGCGTAGTCGAGTGTCCTGCTCGGAAGCCGAACTGCGTGTTGGGTAGTATCTGGTCCTCATTTACGTGCCGTAGTAGCCTAGCCAGATATAGGCGCTCGAATACTTTCGAGATCGCCGGTAGGAGGCTTATGGGCCTGTAGCTTGCTGGTTGGGTGGCGTCTTTTCCCGGTTTGGGTATTGGTACTACTATTGCATGTTTCCATGTGCTGGGGAACTTCTTTGTCCGCAGTATGGTGTTGAAGGATCTTGCTAACACTGCAGCTGCTTCTTCTGGCATCTCTTTTAGCATCTTGTTTGTGAACAGGTCTATACCTCCCGCTTTTCTTGGGTTTAGGTATCTGAGCTGTATTTTTACTTCCTCTGTGGTGATTTCCTGTATTTGGTCATCTTCGTCCTGGGCTTCCAGGAATCTGGGGAGACGGCTGGTCACCAGTTCGATGTGTTCCGGGTCACTGGGGTCTTCTATCGGGGTGAAATTTTGTGCGAATACATCTGCGAGTGCGTCCGCTTTGCTGTTGGGTTCACACACCTTGTCGTTCGCCACTGTGAGTGGTGGTATTCTCTGGTAGTGGCTCAGGAGGTTCTTTGTGGTTTTCCAGGCCGTCCCATCTTCGATTCGGAGTGCTGATATTCTGGCTGCCCATGTTTGTATCCTGTGGGCCTCCACTGCAGCTTTTATTTCCCTCTGCAACCTGTTAACTTGCCTCTTGGTTGCAGGGTTCCTTGTTCTGGTCCACTCCCGGAAGAGCCTGTTCTTGTCGGCTATTGATGCTCTTATTTGCGGTGGGAGGTGGTGTGGTGTCGAGTCTTGTTCTTCTTCTCTTCTTACTGGTGTGGCGGCTACTGCTGCGTCTATGGCTTTCTCCGTCACGTATCTTATGGTTTCTTCTGCTCCGGCTTCTTCTGGGTCGGGTGGGGTGGCTAGATCTTCAGCTAGCAGTTCTCTGTAGTTCTGCCATCGGGTGCCTTTCAGGTCGAGCCCTTCCTTTTGTGGGGCGAGTCCTTCCAGGGCGATGTCGTAGACTACTGGTATGTGGTCTGAGGCCAGTACATCTCGGGTGCTGGCGTGGATGGCCAGGGGGAGCCCTTTTACTAGGGCTACATCCAGTATGTCTGGGTTGTGTTGCCTCGGGTAGTACGTCGGACTGTTGGGTCCGATTATGGTTGCTTGTCTTCTTTCAGCGGCGTTCAGTAGTCTTCTTCCGCTGTTGTTGTTGACTCTCGAGTTCCATGCGTGGTTCTTTGCATTGTAGTCTCCTCCCGCGAAGACGTTCCCTGGGATGGAGAGTAGTGCTTCAATGTCCGCTGGGTCGAGAGCTCCGTTTCTTCGGGGCTGCCTGTAGACGGCGATGAAGTTGATTTTCCCGAATGTCGTGTCCACTGCTACTCCGTTTGCTTCCAGTGTGCTGAGGCGCGGGAGTTCTATAGGGTGGTGCCGGAGCGATCTTCTTACGTAGATGGCCGTCCCTCCCTTGTGCGTCGGTCTGTCCTTCCTATGGCAGTCATAGTTGGGTACTCCTACCCTGACTCCCGGTTTCAGGAAAGTTTCACATATGAGACATATGTCCACGGCTTCGTCGTATAAGAACTGACGAAATTCGCCTGCCTGGTGTGTTATTCCATTGGCATTCCACACGGCGACTCTCAGTCCCTGCGCGGGTCTATTTGCCATTTTGGTTTCTTGGGGCTGGGATTGTGTTTGCCATGTATGTGGCTATCTTCTCTGTCACGCTCTTGAGCGTGACGATGGCTTCCATCATGACTGTCATGAGGGAGGCGATGTCTGCGGCTGTGGGTGCGTTTGGGGCCGCGTCTTCTCTGGCGTTGACTTTTTGTTGTTCTTCTGCGCCTGTTGTGGTACCCTGCTGCTCGTGGTGGTCGGGGCTTTGCTGCTCTTCTTCCATCCTCGGCCTCTTCTGTAGGTGGCGGCGGGGCAGCGGTCGCGGTGCTTGTGTGGGCTCCGCCTGGTTTCTTGGTGCGTCTGTTTCCGGGTTCCTGCTGCGCTGGTGGGCTGCTGGGCCAGTGCTGGGAGTGTCCCTCGGCTGGCGGCGGCGGCGGCTCTTCACTGTGTCGGCGTAGCTCGTTCCCGGCTTTCTGTGTGATGCCTCTTGTCTGGCCCGTGCATCAAGCAGGGTCTTGCACCCGCCATAGCTCGCTGGGTGCGCTTCCCCGCAGTTGAAGCATTTGGCCGGTTCTTTACGTGGGACAGGGCACTCGTCGCTGCGGTGGTCTCCCGCGCACCTGACGCACTTCTGCGGTCTGTCGCAGTAGCGAGCCACATGCCCGGGTTGGAGGCACCTGTAGCATTGTGCCTGCTTCTTCTTGGCCCTTGGGTCTTCTACTGTGGTGTCGCAGGCGGCTATGGTTTTGACGTTCCATATCGCCCTATTTTGGGCATTGTTCGTGGCAACTACTTCGAACAATGGCATTGGTCTTCGCGTCCTTGGGGACTTCATCTTGGTCACCGATCTTGTTGTGAACCCCAGGTCTGTCAGTGCCTTTTTCATATTTTCTGCAGTGAAAGAGTGTGGCATACCTCTTATTACCACTCTCAGTGGTTTGTCATTCCCTGACGAGTGGGTGTGGAACGGGATGCTCCTGCGTTTTAATTCCCGCAGGATTTTCACGTAGTCTTCCGCGTTTTTTGTCGTGATTTTGAGGGTGTCCCCTCCTGCTGATTTTACACGGAAGACGTGCGTTGTCGCTTCCTTCAAGCTTTCGTACAGCTCCATGTAAGAGCCACTGTACGTCGCTATGATGGGGGCGATCTTCGAGTTGCTTGTTGCCTGTGCGCTTTTCGCAGCAGCTTCTACAGGGTCTGGTTGTGCTTCTCCCAGCGTTGAGAAGCTGTTTGTTGTGGCTACTGGGGCGGGGGCCGCCTGATTGATGTGGGCTGCCGGCGCTGTCTTCTTGGGGAAGATGAACCCGTCGTCGGTGGGGCTGCGTGCGTCGCAGACCCTCTTGTCAGCGGATTCTTCTTCTTCTTCTGTGCTGGCGACATCCTGCGTCTTCCTTTTGCGGGAGATCGCCTCTTGGTCCATGGGCTCTGGTTCTGCTGCTGCGGGTGCTGCGTCCAGGGCGTCTTCTTCTTCCCCTCCGGCGTCGAGGTTGGGGTATAGCCCCTGCTCGTACCTGGAACTGTTGGGGGTGGTGGCTGCATCTGCAGCGTCGTGGAGGGCAATCAGCAGTTCCTGCTGATCTTCCAGGTGGTCGCTTGGGGATGGCGACGGGGGCGGGAGTTCGAGGTCTTCCCTACTCTCTGTGTACCTGACCATTTTTCGGGGCGTGTAGAAGTGTGGACAAAGATGATAGTGCTAGCCTTTGCCTGGTGGCCGCGGGCTGGTCCCACGTGAAGGGGGCCCTGGACCACTTCTTTCCCTACTCTATCTGCCCTAGGTGGTTTTGCCTTCTTCCTGAAGAACGCAAATACCAACCGAAGAGAGTTTGCATGCAGGTGCACGCTAGAATGGGTGCCAACTTAGTTGGCGACACGACAAGTTTGCTTTTCTCTTTTCTGTGGACCGAGGTCCCAGAACGAGAATTGTTTCTTCTTTTCTTCTGTGACGAAGTCTGCGGGTGGGAAGGCTCTTCCCTCTTCTTCCGGAATCTCGGAGCTGCTTCTTCTTCCCCTGGCTGGTATCGAGAAGGCTGGCTGCTGCTCCGCTTGCTACTCTACCTTTTTCCCATAGCTAGCTCTATTTGCGACGCAAGCGTCCTCGGGGGAGCGACCCCTGGGATAGAGGTGAGAAGGGCGGTGTCCCGCCGGCTTCTGACGCTGGCAGGGATGCTGCGGACCTTTATACCTTCCGCTGCGGCGCGCTGGTGGCGCTCCTAGCGGCGGGCGGCGGAACTACGGCGTCGTCTTCGGAGCGCGAGGTGCTCGGGCGCGGACGTCCTAGGGAGCGTCCTGGCTTCGGTCGAGTTGGAGATGTCGTCCAATCCGGAGACTGGTCGACTGCACGTCTTCACTGTGCGGACTCACAACTCGAACTACACGGGCCCGCGCGCCTCCGTGCTGCGCTT
>NW_025727445.1:25000-30000 GCF_021461385.2 Schistocerca piceifrons | reverse complement strand
AATCAATGCAGAGCCATCAAACTACAGCAAATATACACAACTGTCCGTATACATGCTGAAAGAGTCTGCCCACAATGGGAACCACACGTCAGCCAGACACTCTGATCACGCACCACTCTCTGCTTCTAACAGGCGCACATACAATATGTAAGCACCAGCATGGAACAACATCCAGTGCATCTTCTCCGCCACATTACACAATCCACACTATCACAACCAGACCAGGAGGTCCATGCGGAAAATACAATATCCCAGCCTTTCGACATCCACCATTGCGCAGACCAGGCACCAACACCCACACATGTCCTATACAACGGTGCACCCAACATCACAATAGTACCTCCTGTCACAGCGCACAAACAATGACATGAGTCAAAGACACAGGTCTCACACAAGCATAGAATTGGAGCGCCGCCTCTAATAAGCCAAAGGTGCATCCTGACGTGACAAATCTGATCATGTCACAAGCATTCACTTACTATAATCACTATCAACGAACCTGCCGCCCCCGCCCCCCCCCCCCTACACCTTTCCTTACAACAACGTGTAACCTAACCTAACCTAACCTAACCTATGTTGTACCTTAACCTAACCTATGTTGTACCTTAACCTAACCTATGTTGTACCTTAACCTAACCTATGTTGTACCTTAACCTAACCTATGTTGTACCTTAACCTAACCTATGTTGTACCTTAACCTAACCTATGTTGTACCTTAACCTAACCTATGTTGTACCTTAACCTAACCTATGTTGTACCTTAACCTAACCCATGTTGTACCTTAACCTAACCCATGTTGTACCTTAACCTAACCCATGTTGTACCTTAACCTAACCCATGTTGTACCTTAACCTAACCCATGTTGTACCTTAACCTAACCCATGTTGTACCTTAACCTAACCCATGTTGTACCTTAACCTAACCCATGTTGTACCTTAACCTAACCCATGTTGTACCTTAACCTAACCCATGTTGTACCTTAACCTAACCCATGTTGTACCTTAACCTAACCCATGTTGTGCCTTAACCTAACCCATGTTGTGCCTTAACCTAACCCATGTTGTGCCTTAACCTAACCCATGTTGTGCCTTAACCTAACCCATGTTGTGCCTTAACCTAACCCATGTTGTGCCTTAACCTAACCCATGTTGTGCCTTAACCTAACCCACGTTGTGCCTTAACCTAACCCACGTTGTGCCTTAACCTAACCCACGTTGTGCCTTAACCTAACCCATGTTGTGCCTTAACCTAACCCATGTTGTGCCTTAACCTAACCCATGTTGTGCCTTAACCTAACCCATGTTGTGCCTTAACCTAACCCATGTTGTGCCTTAACCTAACCCATGTTGTGCCTTAACCTAACCCACGTTGTGCCTTAACCTAACCCACGTTGTGCCTTAACCTAACCCACGTTGTGCCTTAACCTAACCCACGTTGTGCCTTAACCTAACCCACGTTGTGCCTTAACCTAACCCATGTTGTGCCTTAACCTAACCCATGTTGTGCCTTAACCTAACCCACGTTGTGCCTTAACCTAACCCACGTTGTGCCTTAACCTAACCCACGTTGTGCCTTAACCTAACCCACGTTGTGCCTTAACCTAACCCACGTTGTGCCTTAACCTAACCCACGTTGTGCCTTAACCTAACCCACGTTGTCCCCTAAAGTAACCCACGTTGTCCCCTAACGTAACCCACGTTGTCCCCTAACGTAACCCATGTTGTCGCCTAAACCTGCTCTGTAATTGTTATACGACTCGTTCAATTAGTGTAGTGTTGCCCACCCGCAACCCTCGCAATATAGTTCGCTACTCGCACTGCCCGCTCCCCTGTGTATCGCTTCATGTTAAACACCTTGCAAGTCTTGCTGACTTTCCACATGCTCCTGCTGTACACTGTAATGTGGATGGCAGCAGGACGTACATGCCGCCCCTCCCCACGTCCCCACCTTGCCCCCCTGCCTTCGCAAGCTGGTTGGTGAGAAGTTTGCATGTTCAATGCCCTTCGCATGCGACGTACTCAGGCTACGTTGTGGTGCGGCCTGTGTCAACCGTCCGCTAATGTCGTACGCGTAAACCACAATCTGTACTGCACATTCGTCCTTATGTACCGAATGATACATCGTGGCACATGTGTGACCGTACAACGACTGCGCCCAAAAACGGCGGACCATACAGTGCAAATATTGTGCACGCAGCTACGTGTCGTCTCCCTATGAGAGCTGGATTGCAGTGTGGTACGCCATAGAGACGTGTGGGAGGAACGGACGCCGTGGATGGCGATCAGCATGAGCTGTCTGTTGATGTATTCGGACCTAGTCGTCTCTCCTCACACACCGTGATGGCATGGTGCACCGCGTTCCATATCTGCGACATGCTACAGAGGCCGGTTGACAGTCGTTCGAGCAATGGACATCGCATACGTACGGGGGCCACCTTCCACGTATTGTCTAGGCGTGCACATTTTGTTGCGTGTATGTGGGCAGACGTAGTGTGGCGTGACACCTGACACAGGCATGCAATAATCGTTGAAGTTGCAAATGGCGATGGACGCCTGCGTTTTCTGGTGAAGTTACGCAAATGAACAAATGGTAACCTGTTGTGGTGCGGTTGTTCTCGCTAGGGGTGAATCGGTGATGGCGACGATAGGTTGAGGTACGAACCGGTTGTTCCAGCGATACCCACCATGCCGACGAAACTGAACGGCATCTGGGTGTGAAGCGATACGCGGCGGTGGCTGGGTGGGACCGTCCCCGGCCGGTGAGGGGGCGCCTCCCGGCGTGCTGGCCGCGCGGTGCGTGGGCGCACGCGCTACAGCCGGCTGGTGGGGGCGGCCAGTGGCAGGCGCGCCGGCCGACGGACGCGGCAGGCGTCGCAGCTGCGCGCCGGCGCACCCTGCGCGCGGCGCCGTGCGGCCAAAGTAGGTCCTCGCGGGCCCGGTGCGAAGCGCGGTGGACATCTTCAGTGTGCTGGTCCGATTGAGGACTGTGTGCGTTGAGGATGCGCCGCCGCCCGGCGCTCGGCGCCGCGACGCCGTCTGCTGCTCGGTCGCCCCAGCGGTTCTCGCTGGTGGTTTGTATCGCAGCTGTGCGGATGTGTTGGCGCGTGCGCTGTGCTGGGAGAGTTCGCTTCGGCACCCAAGTGGGGCTTTTGTCCTTCTGTGGCGCTGGCGTTGGAGCTGCCGGTCACCGTAGGTGGCGCGTGTTGTCTCCCGCCGGCAATGCCACGACAGCACGCTCCCGGGCCTCTGTCGGCAGCGGCAAGCTCAGTTGGGAGCACGGGTGGTCGCACCGAAAGCGTCTACTCGCCTAACTCCGGGCGATTGCGCCTCTCTCGAACCCGACCAAGTACTTGGGACGGCGCTGCGCGCCGCCGGGACCTGAGAGGGTTTCGAGGTGTATTGTGCAGGGGAGCTCAGCCTCCTCCTGTTTGCAGAATGATTGAGCGGACGCTTGCGTGTTCGCGCGGGCCCCCGGGACACACTCCCGGGCGGCCGGCTGCTCAGCTCTAGTTGACGCAGCTCCCTGGTTGATCCTGCCAGTAGTCATATGCTTGTCTCAAAGATTAAGCCATGCATGTCTCAGTACAAGCCGCATTAAGGTGAAACCGCGAATGGCTCATTAAATCAGTTATGGTTCCTTAGATCGTACCCACGTTACTTGGATAACTGTGGTAATTCTAGAGCTAATACATGCAAACAGAGTCCCGACCAGAGATGGAAGGGACGCTTTTATTAGATCAAAACCAATCGGTCGGCTCGTCCGGTCCGTTTGCCTTGGTGACTCTGAATAACTTTGGGCTGATCGCACGGTCCTCGTACCGGCGACGCATCTTTCAAATGTCTGCCTTATCAACTGTCGATGGTAGGTTCTGCGCCTACCATGGTTGTAACGGGTAACGGGGAATCAGGGTTCGATTCCGGAGAGGGAGCCTGAGAAACGGCTACCACATCCAAGGAAGGCAGCAGGCGCGCAAATTACCCACTCCCGGCACGGGGAGGTAGTGACGAAAAATAACGATACGGGACTCATCCGAGGCCCCGTAATCGGAATGAGTACACTTTAAATCCTTTAACGAGTATCTATTGGAGGGCAAGTCTGGTGCCAGCAGCCGCGGTAATTCCAGCTCCAATAGCGTATATTAAAGTTGTTGCGGTTAAAAAGCTCGTAGTTGGATTTGTGTCCCACGCTGTTGGTTCACCGCCCGTCGGTGTTTAACTGGCATGTATCGTGGGACGTCCTGCCGGTGGGGCGAGCCGAAGGCGTGCGACCGCCTCGTGCGTGCTCGTGCGTCCCGAGGCGGACCCCGTTGAAATCCTACCAGGGTGCTCTTTATTGAGTGTCTCGGTGGGCCGGCACGTTTACTTTGAACAAATTAGAGTGCTTAAAGCAGGCAAGCCCGCCTGAATACTGTGTGCATGGAATAATGGAATAGGACCTCGGTTCTATTTTGTTGGTTTTCGGAACCCGAGGTAATGATTAATAGGGACAGGCGGGGGCATTCGTATTGCGACGTTAGAGGTGAAATTCTTGGATCGTCGCAAGACGAACAGAAGCGAAAGCATTTGCCAAGTATGTTTTCATTAATCAAGAACGAAAGTTAGAGGTTCGAAGGCGATCAGATACCGCCCTAGTTCTAACCATAAACGATGCCAGCCAGCGATCCGCCGCAGTTCCTCCGATGACTCGGCGGGCAGCCTCCGGGAAACCAAAGCTTTTGGGTTCCGGGGGAAGTATGGTTGCAAAGCTGAAACTTAAAGGAATTGACGGAAGGGCACCACCAGGAGTGGAGCCTGCGGCTTAATTTGACTCAACACGGGAAACCTCACCAGGCCCGGACACCGGAAGGATTGACAGATTGATAGCTCTTTCTTGATTCGGTGGGTGGTGGTGCATGGCCGTTCTTAGTTGGTGGAGCGATTTGTCTGGTTAATTCCGATAACGAACGAGACTCTAGCCTGCTAACTAGTCGCGTGACATCCTTCGTGCTGTCAGCGATTACT
>NW_025727445.1:15000-17500 GCF_021461385.2 Schistocerca piceifrons | reverse complement strand
GTTGTACCTTAACCTAACCTATGTTGTACCTTAACCTAACCTATGTTGTACCTTAACCTAACCTATGTTGTACCTTAACCTAACCTATGTTGTACCTTAACCTAACCTATGTTGTACCTTAACCTAACCTATGTTGTACCTTAACCTAACCCATGTTGTACCTTAACCTAACCCATGTTGTACCTTAACCTAACCCATGTTGTACCTTAACCTAACCCATGTTGTACCTTAACCTAACCCATGTTGTACCTTAACCTAACCCATGTTGTACCTTAACCTAACCCATGTTGTACCTTAACCTAACCCATGTTGTACCTTAACCTAACCCATGTTGTGCCTTAACCTAACCCATGTTGTGCCTTAACCTAACCCACGTTGTGCCTTAACCTAACCCACGTTGTGCCTTAACCTAACCCACGTTGTGCCTTAACCTAACCCATGTTGTGCCTTAACCTAACCCATGTTGTGCCTTAACCTAACCCATGTTGTGCCTTAACCTAACCCATGTTGTGCCTTAACCTAACCCATGTTGTGCCTTAACCTAACCCATGTTGTGCCTTAACCTAACCCATGTTGTGCCTTAACCTAACCCATGTTGTGCCTTAACCTAACCCACGTTGTGCCTTAACCTAACCCACGTTGTGCCTTAACCTAACCCACGTTGTGCCTTAACCTAACCCATGTTGTGCCTTAACCTAACCCATGTTGTGCCTTAACCTAACCCACGTTGTGCCTTAACCTAACCCACGTTGTGCCTTAACCTAACCCACGTTGTGCCTTAACCTAACCCACGTTGTGCCTTAACCTAACCCACGTTGTGCCTTAACCTAACCCACGTTGTGCCTTAACCTAACCCACGTTGTGCCTTAACCTAACCCACGTTGTCCCCTAAAGTAACCCACGTTGTCCCCTAACGTAACCCACGTTGTCCCCTAACGTAACCCATGTTGTCGCCTAAACCTGCTCTGTAATTGTTATACGACTCGTTCAATTAGTGTAGTGTTGCCCACCCGCAACCCTCGCAATATAGTTCGCTACTCGCACTGCCCGCTCCCCTGTGTATCGCTTCATGTTAAACACCTTGCAAGTCTTGCTGACTTTCCACATGCTCCTGCTGTACACTGTAATGTGGATGGCAGCAGGACGTACATGCCGCCCCTCCCCACGTCCCCACCTTGCCCCCCTGCCTTCGCAAGCTGGTTGGTGAGAAGTTTGCATGTTCAATGCCCTTCGCATGCGACGTACTCAGGCTACGTTGTGGTGCGGCCTGTGTCAACCGTCCGCTAATGTCGTACGCGTAAACCACAATCTGTACTGCACATTCGTCCTTATGTACCGAATGATACATCGTGGCACATGTGTGACCGTACAACGACTGCGCCCAAAAACGGCGGACCATACAGTGCAAATATTGTGCACGCAGCTACGTGTCGTCTCCCTATGAGAGCTGGATTGCAGTGTGGTACGCCATAGAGACGTGTGGGAGGAACGGACGCCGTGGATGGCGATCAGCATGAGCTGTCTGTTGATGTATTCGGACCTAGTCGTCTCTCCTCACACACCGTGATGGCATGGTGCACCGCGTTCCATATCTGCGACATGCTACAGAGGCCGGTTGACAGTCGTTCGAGCAATGGACATCGCATACGTACGGGGGCCACCTTCCACGTATTGTCTAGGCGTGCACATTTTGTTGCGTGTATGTGGGCAGACGTAGTGTGGCGTGACACCTGACACAGGCATGCAATAATCGTTGAAGTTGCAAATGGCGATGGACGCCTGCGTTTTCTGGTGAAGTTACGCAAATGAACAAATGGTAACCTGTTGTGGTGCGGTTGTTCTCGCTAGGGGTGAATCGGTGATGGCGACGATAGGTTGAGGTACGAACCGGTTGTTCCAGCGATACCCACCATGCCGACGAAACTGAACGGCATCTGGGTGTGAAGCGATACGCGGCGGTGGCTGGGTGGGACCGTCCCCGGCCGGTGAGGGGGCGCCTCCCGGCGTGCTGGCCGCGCGGTGCGTGGGCGCACGCGCTACAGCCGGCTGGTGGGGGCGGCCAGTGGCAGGCGCGCCGGCCGACGGACGCGGCAGGCGTCGCAGCTGCGCGCCGGCGCACCCTGCGCGCGGCGCCGTGCGGCCAAAGTAGGTCCTCGCGGGCCCGGTGCGAAGCGCGGTGGACATCTTCAGTGTGCTGGTCCGATTGAGGACTGTGTGCGTTGAGGATGCGCCGCCGCCCGGCGCTCGGCGCCGCGACGCCGTCTGCTGCTCGGTCGCCCCAGCGGTTCTCGCTGGTGGTTTGTATCGCAGCTGTGCGGATGTGTTGGCGCGTGCGCTGTGCTGGGAGAGTTCGCTTCGGCACCCAAGTGGGGCTTTTGTCCTTCTGTGGCGCTGGCGTTGGAGCTGCCGGTCACCGTAGGTGGCGCGTGTTGTCTCCCGCCGGCAATGCCACGACAGCACGCTCCCGGGCCTCTGTCGGCAGCGGCAAGCTCAGTTGGGA
>NW_025727445.1:0-5000 GCF_021461385.2 Schistocerca piceifrons | reverse complement strand
CCATGTTGTGCCTTAACCTAACCCATGTTGTGCCTTAACCTAACCCACGTTGTGCCTTAACCTAACCCACGTTGTGCCTTAACCTAACCCACGTTGTGCCTTAACCTAACCCACGTTGTGCCTTAACCTAACCCACGTTGTGCCTTAACCTAACCCACGTTGTGCCTTAACCTAACCCACGTTGTGCCTTAACCTAACCCACGTTGTCCCCTAAAGTAACCCACGTTGTCCCCTAACGTAACCCACGTTGTCCCCTAACGTAACCCATGTTGTCGCCTAAACCTGCTCTGTAATTGTTATACGACTCGTTCAATTAGTGTAGTGTTGCCCACCCGCAACCCTCGCAATATAGTTCGCTACTCGCACTGCCCGCTCCCCTGTGTATCGCTTCATGTTAAACACCTTGCAAGTCTTGCTGACTTTCCACATGCTCCTGCTGTACACTGTAATGTGGATGGCAGCAGGACGTACATGCCGCCCCTCCCCACGTCCCCACCTTGCCCCCCTGCCTTCGCAAGCTGGTTGGTGAGAAGTTTGCATGTTCAATGCCCTTCGCATGCGACGTACTCAGGCTACGTTGTGGTGCGGCCTGTGTCAACCGTCCGCTAATGTCGTACGCGTAAACCACAATCTGTACTGCACATTCGTCCTTATGTACCGAATGATACATCGTGGCACATGTGTGACCGTACAACGACTGCGCCCAAAAACGGCGGACCATACAGTGCAAATATTGTGCACGCAGCTACGTGTCGTCTCCCTATGAGAGCTGGATTGCAGTGTGGTACGCCATAGAGACGTGTGGGAGGAACGGACGCCGTGGATGGCGATCAGCATGAGCTGTCTGTTGATGTATTCGGACCTAGTCGTCTCTCCTCACACACCGTGATGGCATGGTGCACCGCGTTCCATATCTGCGACATGCTACAGAGGCCGGTTGACAGTCGTTCGAGCAATGGACATCGCATACGTACGGGGGCCACCTTCCACGTATTGTCTAGGCGTGCACATTTTGTTGCGTGTATGTGGGCAGACGTAGTGTGGCGTGACACCTGACACAGGCATGCAATAATCGTTGAAGTTGCAAATGGCGATGGACGCCTGCGTTTTCTGGTGAAGTTACGCAAATGAACAAATGGTAACCTGTTGTGGTGCGGTTGTTCTCGCTAGGGGTGAATCGGTGATGGCGACGATAGGTTGAGGTACGAACCGGTTGTTCCAGCGATACCCACCATGCCGACGAAACTGAACGGCATCTGGGTGTGAAGCGATACGCGGCGGTGGCTGGGTGGGACCGTCCCCGGCCGGTGAGGGGGCGCCTCCCGGCGTGCTGGCCGCGCGGTGCGTGGGCGCACGCGCTACAGCCGGCTGGTGGGGGCGGCCAGTGGCAGGCGCGCCGGCCGACGGACGCGGCAGGCGTCGCAGCTGCGCGCCGGCGCACCCTGCGCGCGGCGCCGTGCGGCCAAAGTAGGTCCTCGCGGGCCCGGTGCGAAGCGCGGTGGACATCTTCAGTGTGCTGGTCCGATTGAGGACTGTGTGCGTTGAGGATGCGCCGCCGCCCGGCGCTCGGCGCCGCGACGCCGTCTGCTGCTCGGTCGCCCCAGCGGTTCTCGCTGGTGGTTTGTATCGCAGCTGTGCGGATGTGTTGGCGCGTGCGCTGTGCTGGGAGAGTTCGCTTCGGCACCCAAGTGGGGCTTTTGTCCTTCTGTGGCGCTGGCGTTGGAGCTGCCGGTCACCGTAGGTGGCGCGTGTTGTCTCCCGCCGGCAATGCCACGACAGCACGCTCCCGGGCCTCTGTCGGCAGCGGCAAGCTCAGTTGGGAGCACGGGTGGTCGCACCGAAAGCGTCTACTCGCCTAACTCCGGGCGATTGCGCCTCTCTCGAACCCGACCAAGTACTTGGGACGGCGCTGCGCGCCGCCGGGACCTGAGAGGGTTTCGAGGTGTATTGTGCAGGGGAGCTCAGCCTCCTCCTGTTTGCAGAATGATTGAGCGGACGCTTGCGTGTTCGCGCGGGCCCCCGGGACACACTCCCGGGCGGCCGGCTGCTCAGCTCTAGTTGACGCAGCTCCCTGGTTGATCCTGCCAGTAGTCATATGCTTGTCTCAAAGATTAAGCCATGCATGTCTCAGTACAAGCCGCATTAAGGTGAAACCGCGAATGGCTCATTAAATCAGTTATGGTTCCTTAGATCGTACCCACGTTACTTGGATAACTGTGGTAATTCTAGAGCTAATACATGCAAACAGAGTCCCGACCAGAGATGGAAGGGACGCTTTTATTAGATCAAAACCAATCGGTCGGCTCGTCCGGTCCGTTTGCCTTGGTGACTCTGAATAACTTTGGGCTGATCGCACGGTCCTCGTACCGGCGACGCATCTTTCAAATGTCTGCCTTATCAACTGTCGATGGTAGGTTCTGCGCCTACCATGGTTGTAACGGGTAACGGGGAATCAGGGTTCGATTCCGGAGAGGGAGCCTGAGAAACGGCTACCACATCCAAGGAAGGCAGCAGGCGCGCAAATTACCCACTCCCGGCACGGGGAGGTAGTGACGAAAAATAACGATACGGGACTCATCCGAGGCCCCGTAATCGGAATGAGTACACTTTAAATCCTTTAACGAGTATCTATTGGAGGGCAAGTCTGGTGCCAGCAGCCGCGGTAATTCCAGCTCCAATAGCGTATATTAAAGTTGTTGCGGTTAAAAAGCTCGTAGTTGGATTTGTGTCCCACGCTGTTGGTTCACCGCCCGTCGGTGTTTAACTGGCATGTATCGTGGGACGTCCTGCCGGTGGGGCGAGCCGAAGGCGTGCGACCGCCTCGTGCGTGCTCGTGCGTCCCGAGGCGGACCCCGTTGAAATCCTACCAGGGTGCTCTTTATTGAGTGTCTCGGTGGGCCGGCACGTTTACTTTGAACAAATTAGAGTGCTTAAAGCAGGCAAGCCCGCCTGAATACTGTGTGCATGGAATAATGGAATAGGACCTCGGTTCTATTTTGTTGGTTTTCGGAACCCGAGGTAATGATTAATAGGGACAGGCGGGGGCATTCGTATTGCGACGTTAGAGGTGAAATTCTTGGATCGTCGCAAGACGAACAGAAGCGAAAGCATTTGCCAAGTATGTTTTCATTAATCAAGAACGAAAGTTAGAGGTTCGAAGGCGATCAGATACCGCCCTAGTTCTAACCATAAACGATGCCAGCCAGCGATCCGCCGCAGTTCCTCCGATGACTCGGCGGGCAGCCTCCGGGAAACCAAAGCTTTTGGGTTCCGGGGGAAGTATGGTTGCAAAGCTGAAACTTAAAGGAATTGACGGAAGGGCACCACCAGGAGTGGAGCCTGCGGCTTAATTTGACTCAACACGGGAAACCTCACCAGGCCCGGACACCGGAAGGATTGACAGATTGATAGCTCTTTCTTGATTCGGTGGGTGGTGGTGCATGGCCGTTCTTAGTTGGTGGAGCGATTTGTCTGGTTAATTCCGATAACGAACGAGACTCTAGCCTGCTAACTAGTCGCGTGACATCCTTCGTGCTGTCAGCGATTACTTTTCTTCTTAGAGGGACAGGCGGCTTCTAGCCGCACGAGATTGAGCAATAACAGGTCTGTGATGCCCTTAGATGTTCTGGGCCGCACGCGCGCTACACTGAAGGAATCAGCGTGTCTTCCTAGGCCGAAAGGTCGGGGTAACCCGCTGAACCTCCTTCGTGCTAGGGATTGGGGCTTGCAATTGTTCCCCATGAACGAGGAATTCCCAGTAAGCGCGAGTCATAAGCTCGCGTTGATTACGTCCCTGCCCTTTGTACACACCGCCCGTCGCTACTACCGATTGAATGATTTAGTGAGGTCTTCGGACTGGTACGCGGCATTGACTCTGTCGTTGCCGATGCTACCGGAAAGATGACCAAACTTGATCATTTAGAGGAAGTAAAAGTCGTAACAAGGTTTCCGTAGGTGAACCTGCGGAAGGATCATTACCGACTAGACTGCATGTCTTTCGATGTGCGTGTCGTGTCGCGCAACACGCTACCTGTACGGCTCGCCGTAGCCGTGCGCCGCGTGCGGAACCACGCGTGCCTCTCAAAACTAGCGGCAATGTTGTGTGGTACGAGCGCTGAAGCGCTGGAGCGGCTGGCCTGCGGCACCTGGCGCCTGGCGCCGGTTTTGAATGACTTTCGCCCGAGTGCCTGTCCGCTCCGGTGTGGAGCCGTACGACGCCCGTCGGCCGTGAGGCCGTTGGACACAGAACGCTGGAACAGGGGCCGCCACACGCCTCACTCCCGCCTATGCGACCGTCTCGAAAGAGACGGCGGAAACTGAGAAAAGATCACCCAGGACGGTGGATCACTCGGCTCGTGGGTCGATGAAGAACGCAGCAAATTGCGCGTCGACATGTGAACTGCAGGACACATGAACATCGACGTTTCGAACGCACATTGCGGTCCATGGATTCCGTTCCCGGGCCACGTCTGGCTGAGGGTCGGCTACGTATACTGAAGCGCGCGGCGTTTGCCCCGCTTCGCAGACCTGGGAGTGTCGCGGCCGCCTGTGGGGCCGGCCGCGTCTCCTCAAACGTGCGATGCGCGCCCGTCGCCTGGCGGTTCGCATACCGGTACTTTCTCGGTAGCGTGCACAGCCGGCTGGCGGTGTGGCGTGCGACACCTCGTACAACGACCTCAGAGCAGGCGAGACTACCCGCTGAATTTAAGCATATTACTAAGCGGAGGAAAAGAAACTAACAAGGATTCCCCCAGTAGCGGCGAGCGAACAGGGAAGAGTCCAGCACCGAACCCCGCAGGCTGCCGCCTGTCGTGGCATGTGGTGTTTGGGAGGGTCCACTACCCCGACGCCTCGCGCCGAGCCCAAGTCCAACTTGAATGAGGCCACGGCCCGTAGAGGGTGCCAGGCCCGTAGCGGCCGGTGCGAGCGTCGGCGGGACCTCTCCTTCGAGTCGGGTTGCTTGAGAGTGCAGCTCCAAGTGGGTGGTAAACTCCATCTGA
>NW_025727444.1:0-73903 GCF_021461385.2 Schistocerca piceifrons | reverse complement strand
CGCCATCCCTTCTTCTCGCGTTTTACTCGTTGTTGCAGCAGCGGCGCACACCTACACATCCACAGCCCCAGCCGAGCCGAGCCGGCCTCACCTCAGGGCCCGCCGCCAGCGTCTCCTCCTCGGGCACAGGTGCGGTGCTGTGGCCGCCCATCCAACCGCATTGCTGGCCGTCCAGCCGCCAGGCGTTCCCCACTGCCGCGAGCCACGCCGCGCACCGACCCTGCTGCAGAAAACGAAGCATAGCCAGAGACCGACCGATACACAAAGCAAGCCGTCGCCTCGCCTCTTGTCCTTCCTGCCTTCCTTCGCCCCCCCCCCCCTCCTTTTTTTTTTTTATTTTGTTTTCTTCTTTCTTTCTTTCTTTGGCCCTCTCTCCTTCCCGCCCCATGGCGGTTACGGCACCGCCTGCAGCGGCAGATTTTTGCGCCCACACGCCTACTCCTACCACCATTAACCTTGCCCTGCCCATCAACGTCGCAGTCGAACCGACGCTTGCCAACACACTGCCCACGTTCCTTTCTCTTTTCGGCCTACGCCCATTACGCGCCGCCGCCACAGCACCTTCCCTTCCCACAACACACCCGACGTCATCACACGCACCCACAAACAGGGGCCACGACCGTGTTCCTCGCCCACTCCCATCCCGCACGGTACGCACATTCCCAACTACTACCGCGCACCCTCCCTTTCCAATCTGTGTGTCTCTGTGTCTGTGTCCTGTGTCCTGTCCGCGCGTGACGCCTCTCAACATCCGCCGTCCCCCGTCCCGTTTTCGCCCCCATGCCGTCGTCGCGCCGCCCTCCTCCCCGTCCACCGCCGCCCCTGTCCGCCCCGCACCACACCATACACCGCTGCTTGTCCCGGCCGTTGCCACCAAGGCGCCGACCGCAAACGCGCCACGCCGCAGCCCCCGTGCGTCTCGCTCGCTTGCATCTCCGTGCCGACGCTGCCTCTCTTCCCGCTCGCACTCGACCTCGACAACACAGTCTTTGGCTCCGCCACTGCGTGTTCCGGTGGTACGCACGCTGCAACACGTATGTATTCGTTACCAGAGCGATGGCGAGGCATGACAGCATCTCTGTCTGACCAGAGAGTTATTTATCGTTGCTAGTCGGCGCTTGGACCGCGCCAGACGACAGTAGTGGCACGCACCGGGTCGCCAGGAACAGTTGTTATATATATTGTAGCGCGAGTCGGGAGAGGTAGTAGTCGGTCGACAGTAGTAGCGGTGGACGGTTGTACTGAGCGGGCGTCGGCGGCGTGCTCTGCTCGTCTCGCGACTCTGGTCACGGTTCGGGACGATGTATAGTATATTGTGTTATAATCAAAAGGTAGTGTGAAGCTGCATTGCGCAAATCTGATAACGTATGTTCATTGTACTTATTTTGTTCAACAACAAAAGCCCCACTATTACTTTTTCTAAAGCAACTTTTGTCTTTTAACGAAAAACATTCACTTTTTAAAGACTACTTCCTATGGCATTTCCCTCCAAGGAGTGCAATTAATTACCAGCCAGCACTCATTCATTGCACACAGCTGTGTAAGGGGTATCTACAATTGAGGAGCGGATATAAATGCAACTTTTTTGTTTTTTTTTTTTTTTGTGTGTTGTAACCTCCCCGCAAAATTAAAATAATGGACAATGTTATTTACGGATGCTAATGGACATTGCGCTAATTGTAACCTCGCCCACAATGAGAGGTATTGAAAATGGCAACAAAAATGTGAAATTCGCAATCCGACTCAAATATAAATTCTTCACAACATTTAAAGTCCGTTCAGTGACAAGAAACTTCAATTGAGCCGAAATATCGGTCTTTGGCCCTGTGCAAAACAATCAGAATTAAAGTCTTACCTCAGAATAAATGGATGTCACATTTCTGCTCTTGTTGTTGCGCAGCGCTTGGAGGAACTGCATTGCAAATAATAATATTCTCTTTTTTTGTGATTTTAGTGAAATTTTTCTTCAAAGAAGTGGAATGAAATGGGAAGTGCAACGAACTCTTTAGTTCAATAAAACATTACATTTTTGAAAAATGCTTTTGAAATAAAAATTATTTTTGGGGAACTTGTTGGAGAATTAATTACAATAAATATAATTTTTCATTATCTAATGATTATATTAATTAACAGTATACCTCCTTCACCATCTTGACCAGTGTTGCCGACCGCCTACATCACACAACCGCACTCGGCTGCTACTACTGACCGACCGCTCTGCATGACGACTATTAGCGTACTGCACGCGACGACTACTGACAGAGTACAGCCCTCAACTAGACAGAGCTACAGACTCGCAACGACTGACTGACTGACTGACTGACTGACTGACTGACTGAGAACCGCTCGCAACACTCGCGCGGTCCAGCGCAAACTCTCTGGTCACAGATGCTACAATGTCTCGCCATCGCTGCTATGTTACATACGTGTTTCAGTGTCTTTTTCATTGGGGTAACGATCTTTGGCTCTTTTTATTCTGAATACAGGGCCAAAGGTCAACGCTGCTGCCCTTATACAATTTATCAGGTTCCATTATGTCTGTTGCAATGTTACATACGGTTCATTCTTTCATTAATATTATCGTTGGGTTTGTTTTGTAGGGACGTTAACATTCTGGCACATTTTTATTATCATCGGACTCTCTGCTATTTGTGCAGGGAGGTTATACCTGGGTCCATTTCCATTTCCATTTCCATTTACATTTTAATATTGATAGACTTTTTGTTTTCTTTTTTTGTTTCTTGTTGTTTTTCCTTCTTTTTTCTTGTTGTTTTTTTTTCTTTCTTTTTTTTTGTTTTGTTTTGTTTTTCCCGCTCTCACCACCACCGCCGCATCACGCCTTCCGTTTTCTTCTTGGTTTCTTTTCTGTTCTTCAACTGCTTCAACATCACCGCGCCCCATTTCCACACCACAGCCATCAGCCTCCAAGACGGGCAGGCGCAGTGTGCCATTTCCGGCGCACAAGCACACCCGTACGGTACTCTCCTCGCCCCCACGCCACCAACAACACAGCGACCACGCGGCTTTCAGGCATGGCATGGCACGGCACGGCACGGCACCGGCGAAATGCGCCGCCCCCGCCCCTCCGCGCATCCGTCCGTCTCGCCACGTTCACTGACAGCCGCGTCTGCGGCTACACCACGACAACCACAACACAACACCGCTCCCCTCCCTGGCAACTCATTGTTTTTCTCCTCCTCTTTTGCACAAACCACAACGCCGAGCACAGGCGCAAGCCACCCACACCGCGCCCCTCCCCGTCCCGTCTTTGGCCGCCGCTCCTCGTTTCCTCGTTTGCCCCCTCCCATCTCCCGAAATGCCATGCCAGCAGCGTTACGCATGCCCCTCCCCTGTCCACACAACACTACCGCCAAACGAACAGCCTTCCGGGCCACATGCAGGGCACGCCCACCTCCAAACACTGCCAATTCACGGACGCACGCACGCACACACACACACACACACACACACACACACACACACACACACACTTTCCCGACACCTTTCTGTACGGAGGGTGCGTCATCTCGACCGTGACAGAGTGACGCCAACTATCGACGATCCATTTCCCCCCACTGGTAAAACACGTCCACTAACACCTACATACATCATTCAAGTACACAGACAATAGCATACACACAATGGGAGGGCACACGAACATGGACGGCACGGCACTGTCACACACTCTTCCTCAGAACCAACCATACCAACAAACGTTACGTACAACCGGGAAAGCGAAAGCGAAAGCAAAAGCAAAAAGCAAAGGCCAATGCAGCCGTCAAAGGTAACGTTCACCACGGCAGACACTTGCAGCCGCGCCGCCGTTAAACGCATTTCAGTGCGGCTCCAATACGCCTCCGACACGGGAACGTTCCGTTGCTCTACGAATGCGTTTCTCCCCTTTTTCCCTTCCTCTCTCTTTTGCCCCCCCCCCCTCTGTCCTTTCCTCCTGCACTCTTGCCTCCTTCCTCACGTTCTGCCCAGACATTCGACCGATCAAAGTCAACCTGTCGTTACCGTTCTCAGCGCGACGGTGTACAACAGTATGACGGGTGTGCCCACGACTTCGGTTCAGTTGCGTGACGCCGGTCTATCGCGCCGATCGACAGTTACTCAGGGGGGCGACGGATCGGACCACGTCACCGACACACAAAACACTTTCAAACAAACAAATACATACCGGATGGACACAGACAAACACGTGTACAGACATTCGCCAAAAACGGCCGCCGCCGCCGCCGCCGTCGTCTAGCGTCGCGCTTACTGTACTGCACTGGACACGCGTGCATCTTGAATGACGACATCGGTGTGCGTGCGTCGTACGCAATCAGTCAGACACGGCTATCAAAAATCAGAGTCGAATGGTACATCATCGTGCGTGTCGCCGTACACGTACAGTACAATGCAACAACAATGCGTCTTCATGGCACGTTCATTTCAACGTCACTCACACACCTCCACGCTGCAGTTACGTCGCACCATTGTCAAACTCGGCGTACAGCAAAGGGAATAGTGGGCGGCAAACAAAAACCACAAAAAAAAACAACATTTCACATTTCACCCTCGCCATGTATGATGTGCAAAAAACAAACCCGCAAACGGCCGTCGTTACGGTGACACAAAAGTCGGCGATCGCACTGTCCCCCCTCGCAGACAGGTAACACACACACCAACAACACCAAATGGGTCAAAAACCACGCCAACGAGGCGTGCCACCATTCCACGCCACGGCGACCAACCTCGTGGCCGTACCCCGCGCAACACGCTTTGACGCGCCCCCCCACCCACAATCAAAATGCACACATACATCACAGCCGTCCACACAAACAACAACAACAATTCCGCCCTTCCCGCAAAAGGCAAGTTGGTGGCCCTGAAAAGGGCCGTTTTGCCGCTCTCGCAACGGAGGAGCATTCTCTCTCCATCCTTCCTTCCGTTCCAGAGCCACCTCCTTACTTGGAGCTCGTGTACTTGGTCACCGCCTTCGTGCCCTCGCTCACGGCGTGCTTGGCCAGCTCGCCAGGCAGCAACAGCCGCACAGCGGTCTGGATCTCGCGGGACGTGATGGTCGAGCGCTTGTTGTAGTGCGCCAGGCGAGAAGCCTCGGCCGCAATGCGCTCGAAAATGTCGTTCACGAAGCTGTTCATGATGCTCATCGCCTTCGACGAGATGCCCGTGTCAGGGTGCACCTGCTTCAGCACCTTGTAGATGTAGATGGCATAGCTCTCCTTCCTCTTGCGCTTCTTCTTCTTGTCGCCCTTCGAAATGTTCTTCTGCGCCTTGCCAGCCTTCTTGGCGGCCTTCCCGCTAGTCTTGGGCGGCATCTCGAACCAACGTACGGCGGCAGCAGCAACACCAGTAGCAAGCGCTCCGCTCTAGTCAGCGTCTCCCCACACAGTGGCACCCGCCGCCAGCCGCCGCCGCACCTTTACCAGCTCGCCCTGTTGCGGCCGCCGACCAATGGGGCGCGCGCGCAACCGGCCGCCGCACCCGAGCCCATAAAGCACCCCCACCCCGGCTGCGCCGGCACGGGAGACGACGCACGCACGCACGCGACGGGGCACGCGTCGCGACACGTCATGGCTGGACGCAGGAAGGGCAGCAAGATTGTGGCCGCGCTTGAACTCCTTGTCGATGCCATCGGCAACGACAGCGGACGCAGACGGCGCCCGAAGAGGAAACAGCGCACCGAGCAACAATGCTTTAAGTGCCAAAGAATGGGGCACATCGCTAAAGTGTGCAGGGGCACATTAGCGTGTCTGAAGTGTGCTGAGGCGCATGATACACGTAACTGCACCAAGCCCCGCGACGCGGCTGCCAAGTGCGTGAATTGCGGCGGTGCCCACGCCGCAAACTCGCGCAGCTGCGCCTACGTGCGGGGCTACAGACGCAAGATGGCCGCCCCACGCCCTGCAACGGCACGTGGCGTCGAGACGGACGCCCCACCCCCCCGCTCCCGCGAGGGTGGTGGATCGTGCCGCCGCGAAGCCGCCACGGACGACGCACTAGCCGCCTTCCACACCGCGCTCGCGGCCGAGAGGGCCGCCATGAGGGAGGAACTCGCGGCTGTTCACCGCCAGCTGCAACAGCTGCGTGAGGAGCTGCGGGTCCTTAGGAAGACGGCTACTCCCACCGCCAGCTCCACTGCGAGTCGGTCACCGGGGGTTGACGCCTCCACTCAAACGGAGCCACCAGCGCCGCCAGTCAACGTGACGGGCGGACCGGAAGCACCCATGGACATTGAAGTGGAGCAGCCTGCTCTCCCTCCCGACGGGGAGGTCGAGCCGCGGGCACACGACGAAGAGACGCACACTGTGACAGCACCACTTGCTGAGACGGTGACTGAATGCCTGCCGCTCCCCACGGAGCACAGCGTTCGGCCTGTGCTGCAGAAGATCGCCGCGTCTCTTCGGGACGGCACCTACCCGCACCTTGACAACCCCTACCCATTTACTCCGCCCGACAGGACGAAACCGGCCCTTCCTCACCAGCCTTACGGACCAGTGAGGAACAACAAGGGTCTTAGGGGACTGGTATCGAGGAAGGACCTGGCCATCATCAATCAACACCCTGTCTTCACGCCCGCGGACTGGGAACACATCTTTGTGGTCTCAGCCTGGGGCGCGGCGGCTGGGGATGTTCGCCCAGAAATACAACAGCATCCAGCATACCAGCAATTCCAAGAGCTCGAGAAGAACTTCACTATGGAAGGAATGAACCGATTCATTGAACAGAATCCAGACTTCATGCATGTATTATGCCAGAAACCGTCTACTTCGCCAGTCAAACCAGCGAAGTAGCAAGAGGCCCACCCCATCGAGAGGCCATCCTGACAACACCTGAGCAGTTTAAGGAGGAACAGCAGCATCGCTGCTTAGCCTCCGTCACCACCGGACCGAGGAAGTCCGTGATCTCGAAGACAGACTGCGCCGGCACGCACTCCGCTGCTCGACTCGCTGCCGCTCGCACCGGTCGTTTTCGTTTCCTTCTCGTGTGCACCGTCGCTAGCCCATCGCCATGTCCGGACGCGGAAAGGGAGGCAAAGTCAAGGGCAAGTCAAAGTCCCGCTCAAGCAGGGCTGGGCTCCAGTTCCCGGTCGGCAGAATCCACCGCCTCCTGCGCAAGGGAAACTACGCAGAGCGCGTCGGCGCCGGGGCGCCCGTCTACCTCGCCGCCGTCATGGAGTACCTCGCGGCTGAGGTGCTCGAGCTGGCCGGAAACGCGGCCCGCGACAACAAGAAGACGCGCATCATCCCGCGCCACCTGCAGCTTGCCATCCGCAACGACGAGGAGCTCAACAAGCTCCTGTCGGGCGTCACCATCGCACAGGGTGGTGTCCTACCCAACATCCAGGCCGTCCTGCTGCCAAAGAAGACCGAGAAGAAGGCCTAAAGGAGGCCAGGCAATCGCAGCGCCGCGTGCTCCCCTGCACGCAACGCGCTTTGCCGGCTCGGCTCGGCCCGGCCCACAACAATCGGCCCTTTTCAGGGCCACCACACAAACCTACGTCCAAAGCAAAATTTCAGTCGTCCTCGCCGCACCTTGTTTTGTTTCAACTTTGCACTTTCACAGCACAGCCGCCGCCGGCGCACGTCCGCCATCTTGTCGTCCACACAGCCCGCACACACACACACACACACACACACACACACACACACACACATTTTGCACGGTCGCAGAGTCGCCTTCCAAACGACAACGGCAGCAATAATGACCATTGTTAAAGGGAGGCGTGTCGACACACCGCCCTCCACTCCCGCGCGCAACGGCCGTCGACACGAACGAAACAGCTGATCCGGCCGCCTATGCCCACACGCCTTGCCTCGGAAACCCCAACGCCGCCGCAAACACACAGAGCCAAACCACGCAAGCAAATAATTACCGCCTCTCTCGCACAACAACACACAGCCCGCCATCTCCGTCGCGATCGATACAAAGACACACAATAACAAACACAAACGAAGCAGCTCCACACACAGCCAGCCACATGACACGTTTCCTTTCCTTCTCCCCTCCCAGCCACATCACGTCGCTCAAACGGAAAGAAAGAAAGAAACAAACAAACAAACAAACAAACAAACAAACGAACAACACAGCGCACACACACGCAGCAACAACAACAACAACAACACAGACTCTTTCGCACTTTTCAACTTCCGAACAGTGTGGTGGCCCTGAAAAGGGCCGTTTTCTAGTCTCTCCCACCCACAAGCACGGCCGCGGGAAGGCCAGCGCCCGCTGCGACGCAGCCTAACCGCCGAAACCGTACAGGGTGCGCCCCTGCCTCTTCAGGGCGTACACCACGTCCATGGCCGTCACAGTCTTGCGCTTGGCGTGCTCAGTGTACGTCACCGCGTCGCGGATCACGTTCTCCAGGAACACCTTCAGCACCCCGCGGGTCTCCTCGTAGATCAGACCAGAGATGCGCTTCACGCCGCCCCTGCGAGCCAGGCGGCGGATGGCGGGCTTCGTGATGCCCTGGATGTTGTCGCGCAACACCTTGCGGTGCCGCTTGGCGCCACCCTTGCCGAGCCCCTTTCCTCCCTTGCCGCGGCCTGTCATCCTTCCTTCCTCGGGCAAAGCAAAACGTGCACAAACAGCAGCTGCAGCGGCTGGCGAGTCGGCTACGGTCTGCGCCCAGCGCGCCCGCCGCCCCCCTATATAGACTCTGGCCCGCCCTCCCCCCACCACGCGCAACCGAGGGCATATAAGCGCAGCACGGAGGCGCGCGGGCCCGTTGTCAAGGCAGCACCGGACGCCGCGCCGCACCTAACCTCCACGCACGCCGCTCCGCTACCGCCAACGCTACCGCCATGGCCCGCACAAAGCAAACGGCCCGCAAGTCCACCGGCGGAAAGGCGCCGCGCAAACAGCTCGCCACCAAGGCGGCGAGGAAGAGCGCGCCCGCCACCGGAGGCGTCAAGAAGCCCCACCGCTACAGGCCGGGCACCGTCGCCCTGCGAGAAATCAGGCGCTACCAGAAGAGCACAGAGCTGCTCATCCGCAAGCTGCCATTCCAGCGCCTAGTGCGCGAGATCGCCCAGGACTTCAAGACCGACCTGCGCTTCCAGAGCTCCGCAGTCATGGCCCTGCAGGAGGCCAGCGAGGCCTACCTCGTCGGCCTCTTCGAAGACACCAACCTGTGCGCAATCCACGCCAAGCGCGTCACCATCATGCCCAAGGACATCCAGCTCGCGCGCCGCATCCGCGGCGAGCGCGCCTAAACCGCGCCGCGGCACCGCACCGCACAAACAAAAACGGCCCTTTTCAGGGCCACTAACATCTCTCCGTCGCGAGCAAACTTTGTCGGTCGCCTGCCTCTCGCCCCGCAACCCAAAAACAAAAACCACCACTTCCCGTCCGTCCGCCACACACACCCGCTCACTCTGCCTGCCTGCTAGCAGCGCGCAACAATCACACATCATCCCTCCCCGGCGCTCAAAGCGCACAATACCCAACGGCCGACGTCACACCGCACGGGTGGCTGGCCGGCCGCCGCTTTCGTTTCGAAAACAAAAAAAACCCGCACTCCACTCCGACGGCCAACGGCCAGGCAGGCGCGCTCGCTCGCTCTACACGCCACCGAAATCCCCGCCGACTCCTTCCACATCTCAACGTGCCCCCCGTTGCAAAACATAACACACACAAAGAAACAAAACAAAGACCAGACACGACTAGACAAGACACACATCCGAGAAGAACGAACGCAGGCAAGCCAACCAACGTATTCAAACAAAACAACGTGACAGAAAACCAACCGTCGGCCGCCGCCACAAACACGGCGACAATCAACCACGACAACAACAACACCGCTTACCGCTACCGCCGCCCACACCCGCCACCGACCCCCGCAATCAAACCACCACGGCACGCAAACAGCATCCCCACGGGCATACAGACAGACACCCACACCAAACGCAACACGACAATCAAAACCTTCCCCGACGTGCTTTGATGGCCCTGAGAAGGGCCGTTTTGGGCCGCGCGTCTCTTGCGCGCCACTAGACGACGACGGGGGGTGGGGACGACGGGGTCAAGCGCCAAACCCTTCCTTTCCCATCTCTTTCTCCTCTACTCTACTCTACTTCTTCTTCTTGGGCGAAGCCTTCGCCTTAGACGGCGTCGTCGCCTTCTTCGGGCGCGGCGCCTTCGGCTTCTTCGTCGGAACCTTGGCGGCCTTCTTCGCCTTCGACGGCGACTTGGCCTTGGCCGGCTTGGCCGCAGCCGCCTTCTTCGCACCCGCGGGAGCGGCCGACGCCGCAGACGCCTTCTTGGCGGCGCCCGCCTTCCGACCGGTCGCCGCCTTCACGCCACCAGCCTTCTTTGCGCCGGCCGCACGGGCGCCCTTCTTCTCCTTGCTGGCCGGAGCGGCGCGCTTCTTCTTGGCACCGCCAGCACGAGCCTTGCCGCCCTCGGCCGCCCCCCCGCCGCCGGCGCCGGCAAGCTTGAACGAGCCGGACGCGCCCTTCCCCTTCGTCTGCACCAGCTCGCCCGCCACGACGGCCGACTTGAGGTACTTCTTGATAAACGGCGCCAGCTTCTCCGCGTCCAGCTTGTAGTGCGCGGCTATGTACTTCTTGATCGCCTGCAGCGACGACCCGCCGCGCTCCTTCAGACTCTTGATGGCGGCCGTCACCATCTCAGAGGTGCGCGGGTGCGCAGGCTTGGCGCGCGGCTTCTTCGCAGACGACGCAGACTTGGCCTTCTTCGTAGTGCCGGTGGCGGCGGGTGCCGCAGCAGTCTCGTTCGTAGCCGCCTGATCTGCCATTTCGACGACGCGCGTAACACACAGCGAGAGCGAGAGCGAGAGCGAGCGGGACGGCAGGCACGCAAGCACAGCACAGCACGGCAGAGCAGAGCAGAGAATCACAAGGGCCCAGCCAGTGTCGCGGGCGGGCGCGGACGGCCGAGAGAGCGGCCGCCACTCTGCGCGCCGCCGCGCCGCGCCTCCCGCGCTTGCTACCGCCCAACGTCCGACAGCCTGTGCGGAGCAGCCCCAAAGCTGCGCCACAACCGCCCGCGCCTTTCAAACCACCGAGGATGGGGCTACACACAGCCACACCACAGTCGCCAACCAGTCGCCACGGCAGCGCCGCAAACCACGGCCAAACTGCAGCTACCGCGCGCTACAGCCTGGGTCGGCCCGCCGAGAATCGCCGCCCCCGCCCAAATGCCGCCCCCACAGCCCCAGCCGACGACCCGCCACAATGGCCAAACCTTCGGCAAAACTCCCACACCGTCGCCGCGGCAGCCCGGCCAGCGCGGCCGGCGCCACAGCCACACAAGCCGAGGCGTGCGGCGATGACGGCCGTGCAAACGCGCCTCCGCCGCCCCATCGCCTTCCGTCGCCCTCCCGCCGTTTCCCGATCGGCCCGCAGCCGTCGGGCCACATCGCGCGCCGTCCTCCTCCTCTCGCCCGCCAACATTCACAGCCGTTTCTCAACAATTGCCCGCCGCAAACGGACGCCGCCTGCGCAACAGGCGCCGCCGCCCCTCGCCGCTTCCGACCCAACCCCTCGACCGAGGCAAACCGCAATCCGAATCTACAGACCAACCCAATCTGCCGTCAGCACACACGACAGCCGACCTTACACGTTGCGCGTTACACATTACGTTTACACGTCTAGGTTAGGTTCGGTTAGGTTAGGTGGACGTGGGTTAGGTTAAGGGGACTTGGGTTAGGTTAAGCGTCAAACTTAGGTTAAGCATTCAAACACGTCAGGCGTCAGAGGTTAGGTTAGGTTAGGTTAGGTTAGGTTAGGTTAGGTTAGGTTACGTTAGGTTACGTTACACGTTAGGTTAAGGGGTCAGTGCTAGGTTAAGAAGCGTCAAACGTAGGTTAAAAAAGCGTTCAAAACGTGAGGCGTGAGCCGCCGGACAGCTTACCTTACGTAGACGTTTGGGGCTCACAGGCTGAGCTCACCTCACCACACCACAGGTTAGGTTCGGTTCGGTTCGCTCGGCTCAGCGTAAAGCGCCGAGGTCAGGGTTACGTTCGTTCACCTTCGGGCGCCACACTTTCGGTTGAAAGGTCGCGACGGGACGACGTCGGCAGGCACCGCCGCAAACGGACAAAAACGTACAGACGACGTCGAAAACCGCCGACAGACGGGGGAGCAGCACGACCACGACCAGATACCGAGCGCGAACGAGACGCACGCGAACCACCCCCACCGGCCAAAGGGCACCACACAACAACCCAGAGCACCACGTGTCGACACCACAGCAACCCGCCGCTCACGCGACATGGCTGGCACCGAAGGGCAACCGCCCGCAACTGCGCTTTCCGCGCCGGCCCGGATGCACGTCGTGCTACAACAACACCACTACCGTACACAGCCGCTGTTCACAACATCACTATCATGCGCGCCCGCGGCTCGCCGCCGTCGCAGTCGCAGCCCCAACGCCAGCACTTTTGCACCACCATTCACACGCACCGCAACACAGCTCGCCGACACAGCCGAACAAAACAAACACCACACAACAACAGCAACAACGCCGCCGCCTCTACTCGTGCCGGCGACCCACCCCGCCGATGGCGCACCTTTCGCCAGCCGGCAATCGACACACACGCACGCACCCACCCACCCCCCGGGGCCCAGTGCAAAAAAAAACACACAAAAACAAAAACAAAAAAAAAACAACACAAACGACACGGGAAGCGCACACCGCCACTTCGCGCGCACGCCACCAACCAGTCGTCGTCTCAAAATAACAAACACAAACAAAATAAACTAACAACTAGGGCAACACAAAACAAAAACGCCTCGCACGAACCGCCCACAAAAAGGACAAGCACACGCACAGCCTCTGCTGACGACCACGACGCAGCGGCACGCTGCTCCTGTCCCGCGCCCCGCGCCCCGCGCCCCACTCGATTCACAACTCACGCGACACCGTCAACGACGGGCTCGCTTCCCGCAACCTACCACCTTTCCGCCACGACGCACAGCCCCAGCCCCACCCGACCCGACGACGCCCGTGGCAACGACTGCACTTTCACCACCGCCTCCCCCTTCCCCCCCAAAACACACACACACACACAGCCAGCCAAAAACGCACTCGCGACCCACACATGCACGTGCATCGGCACACGCCAACCAGTCAACGTCGACAACCACACGCAAGGCTCGAAACGAAACCGGCGTCCTTCCACGTTGCCATCAAGCTACCTACACGACACAAGACACAAGGAACAAACACAACAGCCGGCCCCACTAATTCCCACTCTCACGCCGCAAAAAGCACACCGAAACCGCCAAACGCACGCACATTCCCCTTCGCACTGACACCGACCGGCTCGCTACCACACACCTCTCGGCAGCCGTTTCACGCCAATTCGCCACACCGCCCACACAGTCGACAAGCGCCCGCCCTGTACGGCACACGCAACGACGCAGCGCAGCAAAGGGCGCCCGCAACACATACCTCTCCTCTCTCTCCCTCTCCGCCGCCCGACGCGCCAACCGCCACGCCACACCGCCAGCCACTCGCAAATTGTGCACTGCCACCAGCCACACGTCCAACACGCCGCGCCGCCTCCGGCCACCCGCCAGGGGGCGCTCACGTCCGCGACAACAGCGCGGCCCGCCGGGCCGAACCGAACCGAACCGAGCCGCCGCTGCTCTGCACTCGGCACGGCCACACCCTGCTGCAGACCGGGCTCGTCTCTCTGTACGCGTCTGCCTGCGCATCAACACAACACGACCTTTTTTTTTTTTTTCTCTCTACCGCCATCCCTTCTTCTCGCGTTTTACTCGTTGTTGCAGCAGCGGCGCACACCTACACATCCACAGCCCCAGCCGAGCCGAGCCGGCCTCACCTCAGGGCCCGCCGCCAGCGTCTCCTCCTCGGGCACAGGTGCGGTGCTGTGGCCGCCCATCCAACCGCATTGCTGGCCGTCCAGCCGCCAGGCGTTCCCACTGCCGCGAGCCACGCCGCGCACCGACCCTGCTGCAGAAAACGAAGCATAGCCAGAGACCGACCGATACACAAAGCAAGCCGTCGCCTCGCCTCTTGTCCTTCCTGCCTTCCTTTCGCCCCCCCCCCCCTCCTTTTTTTTTTTTTATTTTGTTTTCTTCTTTCTTTCTTTCTTTGGCCCTCTCTCCTTCCCGCCCCATGGCGGTTACGGCACCGCCTGCAGCGGCAGATTTTTTGCGCCCACACGCCTACTCCTACCACCATTAACCTTGCCCTGCCCATCAACGTCGCAGTCGAACCGACGCTTGCCAACACACTGCCCACGTTCCTTTCTCTTTTCGGCCTACGCCCATTACGCGCCGCCGCCACAGCACCTTCCCTTCCCACAACACACCGACGTCATCACACGCACCCACAAACAGGGGCCACGACCGTGTTCCTCGCCCACTCCCATCCCGCACGGTACGCACATTCCCAACTACTACCGCGCACCCTCCCTTTCCAATCTGTGTGTCTCTGTGTCTGTGTCCTGTGTCCTGTCCGCGCGTGACGCCTCTCAACATCCGCCGTCCCCCGTCCCGTTTTCGCCCCCATGCCGTCGTCGCGCCGCCTCCTCCCCGTCCACCGCCGCCCCTGTCCGCCCCGCACCACACCATACACCGCTGCTTGTCCCGGCCGTTGCCACCAAAGGCGCCGACCGCAAACGCGCCACGCCGCAGCCCCCGTGCGTCTCGCTCGCTTGCATCTCCGTGCCGACGCTGCCTCTCTTCCCGCTCGCACTCGACCTCGACAACACAGTCTTTGGCTCCGCCACTGCGTGTTCCGGTGGTACGCACGCTGCAACACGTATGTATTCGTTACCAGAGCGATGGCGAGGCATGACAGCATCTCTGTCTGACCAGAGAGTTATTTATCGTTGCTAGTCGGCGCTTGGACCGCGCCAGACGACAGTAGTGGCACGCACCGGGTCGCCAGGAACAGTTGTTATATATATTGTAGCGCGAGTCGGGAGAGGTAGTAGTCGGTCGACAGTAGTAGCGGGTGGACGGTTGTACTGAGCGGGCGTCGGCGGCGTGCTCTGCTCGTCTCGCGACTCTGGTCACGGTTCGGGACGATGTATAGTATATTGTGTTATAATCAAAAGGTAGTGTGAAGCTGCATTGCGCAAATCTGATAACGTATGTTCATTGTACTTATTTTGTTCAACAACAAAAGCCCCACTATTACTTTTTTCTAAAGCAACTTTTGTCTTTTAACGAAAAACATTCACTTTTTAAAGACTACTTCCTATGGCATTTCCCTCCAAGGAGTGCAATTAATTACCAGCCAGCACTCATTCATTGCACACAGCTGTGTAAGGGGTATCTACAATTGAGGAGCGGATATAAATGCAACTTTTTTGTTTTTTTTTTTTTTTTTGTGTGTTGTAACCTCCCCGCAAAATTTAAAATAATGGACAATGTTATTTACGGATGCTAATGGACATTGCGCTAATTGTAACCTCGCCCACAATGAGAGGTATTGAAAATGGCAACAAAAATGTGAAATTCGCAATCCGACTCAAATATAAATTCTTCACAACATTTAAAGTCCGTTCAGTGACAAGAAACTTCAATTGAGCCGAAATATCGGTCTTTGGCCCTGTGCAAAACAATCAGAATTAAAGTCTTACCTCAGAATAAATGGATGTCACATTTCTGCTCTTGTTGTTGCGCAGCGCTTGGAGGAACTGCATTGCAAATAATAATATTCTCTTTTTTTGTGATTTTAGTGAAATTTTTCTTCAAAGAAGTGGAATGAAATGGGAAGTGCAACGAACTCTTTAGTTCAATAAAACATTACATTTTTGAAAAATGCTTTTGAAATAAAAATTATTTTTGGGGAACTTGTTGGAGAATTAATTACAATAAATATAATTTTTCATTATCTAATGATTATATTAATTAACAGTATACCTCCTTCACCATCTTGACCAGTGTTGCCGACCGCCTACATCACACAACCGCACTCGGCTGCTACTACTGACCGACCGCTCTGCATGACGACTATTAGCGTACTGCACGCGACGACTACTGACAGAGTACAGCCCTCAACTAGACAGAGCTACAGACTCGCAACGACTGACTGACTGACTGACTGACTGACTGACTGACTGAGAACCGCTCGCAACACTCGCGCGGTCCAGCGCAAACTCTCTGGTCACAGATGCTACAATGTCTCGCCATCGCTGCTATGTTACATACGTGTTTCAGTGTCTTTTTCATTGGGGTAACGATCTTTGGCTCTTTTTATTCTGAATACAGGGCCAAAGGTCAACGCTGCTGCCCTTATACAATTTATCAGGTTCCATTATGTCTGTTGCAATGTTACATACGGTTCATTCTTTCATTAATATTATCGTTGGGTTTGTTTTGTAGGGACGTTAACATTCTGGCACATTTTTATTATCATCGGACTCTCTGCTATTTGTGCAGGGAGGTTATACCTGGGTCCATTTCCATTTCCATTTCCATTTACATTTTAATATTGATAGACTTTTTGTTTTCTTTTTTTGTTTCTTGTTGTTTTTCCTTCTTTTTTCTTGTTGTTTTTTTTTCTTTCTTTTTTTTTGTTTTGTTTTGTTTTTCCCGCTCTCACCACCACCGCCGCATCACGCCTTCCGTTTTCTTCTTGGTTTCTTTTCTGTTCTTCAACTGCTTCAACATCACCGCGCCCCATTTCCACACCACAGCCATCAGCCTCCAAGACGGGCAGGCGCAGTGTGCCATTTCCGGCGCACAAGCACACCCGTACGGTACTCTCCTCGCCCCCACGCCACCAACAACACAGCGACCACGCGGCTTTCAGGCATGGCATGGCACGGCACGGCACGGCACCGGCGAAATGCGCCGCCCCCGCCCCTCCGCGCATCCGTCCGTCTCGCCACGTTCACTGACAGCCGCGTCTGCGGCTACACCACGACAACCACAACACAACACCGCTCCCCTCCCTGGCAACTCATTGTTTTTCTCCTCCTCTTTTGCACAAACCACAACGCCGAGCACAGGCGCAAGCCACCCACACCGCGCCCCTCCCCGTCCCGTCTTTGGCCGCCGCTCCTCGTTTCCTCGTTTGCCCCCTCCCATCTCCCGAAATGCCATGCCAGCAGCGTTACGCATGCCCCTCCCCTGTCCACACAACACTACCGCCAAACGAACAGCCTTCCGGGCCACATGCAGGGCACGCCCACCTCCAAACACTGCCAATTCACGGACGCACGCACGCACACACACACACACACACACACACACACACACACACACACACACTTTCCCGACACCTTTCTGTACGGAGGGTGCGTCATCTCGACCGTGACAGAGTGACGCCAACTATCGACGATCCATTTCCCCCCACTGGTAAAACACGTCCACTAACACCTACATACATCATTCAAGTACACAGACAATAGCATACACACAATGGGAGGGCACACGAACATGGACGGCACGGCACTGTCACACACTCTTCCTCAGAACCAACCATACCAACAAACGTTACGTACAACCGGGAAAGCGAAAGCGAAAGCAAAAGCAAAAAGCAAAGGCCAATGCAGCCGTCAAAGGTAACGTTCACCACGGCAGACACTTGCAGCCGCGCCGCCGTTAAACGCATTTCAGTGCGGCTCCAATACGCCTCCGACACGGGAACGTTCCGTTGCTCTACGAATGCGTTTCTCCCCTTTTTCCCTTCCTCTCTCTTTTGCCCCCCCCCCTCTGTCCTTTCCTCCTGCACTCTTGCCTCCTTCCTCACGTTCTGCCCAGACATTCGACCGATCAAAGTCAACCTGTCGTTACCGTTCTCAGCGCGACGGTGTACAACAGTATGACGGGTGTGCCCACGACTTCGGTTCAGTTGCGTGACGCCGGTCTATCGCGCCGATCGACAGTTACTCAGGGGGGCGACGGATCGGACCACGTCACCGACACACAAAACACTTTCAAACAAACAAATACATACCGGATGGACACAGACAAACACGTGTACAGACATTCGCCAAAAACGGCCGCCGCCGCCGCCGCCGTCGTCTAGCGTCGCGCTTACTGTACTGCACTGGACACGCGTGCATCTTGAATGACGACATCGGTGTGCGTGCGTCGTACGCAATCAGTCAGACACGGCTATCAAAAATCAGAGTCGAATGGTACATCATCGTGCGTGTCGCCGTACACGTACAGTACAATGCAACAACAATGCGTCTTCATGGCACGTTCATTTCAACGTCACTCACACACCTCCACGCTGCAGTTACGTCGCACCATTGTCAAACTCGGCGTACAGCAAAGGGAATAGTGGGCGGCAAACAAAAACCACAAAAAAAAACAACATTTCACATTTCACCCTCGCCATGTATGATGTGCAAAAAACAAACCCGCAAACGGCCGTCGTTACGGTGACACAAAAGTCGGCGATCGCACTGTCCCCCCTCGCAGACAGGTAACACACACACCAACAACACCAAATGGGTCAAAAACCACGCCAACGAGGCGTGCCACCATTCCACGCCACGGCGACCAACCTCGTGGCCGTACCCCGCGCAACACGCTTTGACGCGCCCCCCCACCCACAATCAAAATGCACACATACATCACAGCCGTCCACACAAACAACAACAACAATTCCGCCCTTCCCGCAAAAGGCAAGTTGGTGGCCCTGAAAAGGGCCGTTTTGCCGCTCTCGCAACGGAGGAGCATTCTCTCTCCATCCTTCCTTCCGTTCCAGAGCCACCTCCTTACTTGGAGCTCGTGTACTTGGTCACCGCCTTCGTGCCCTCGCTCACGGCGTGCTTGGCCAGCTCGCCAGGCAGCAACAGCCGCACAGCGGTCTGGATCTCGCGGGACGTGATGGTCGAGCGCTTGTTGTAGTGCGCCAGGCGAGAAGCCTCGGCCGCAATGCGCTCGAAAATGTCGTTCACGAAGCTGTTCATGATGCTCATCGCCTTCGACGAGATGCCCGTGTCAGGGTGCACCTGCTTCAGCACCTTGTAGATGTAGATGGCATAGCTCTCCTTCCTCTTGCGCTTCTTCTTCTTGTCGCCCTTCGAAATGTTCTTCTGCGCCTTGCCAGCCTTCTTGGCGGCCTTCCCGCTAGTCTTGGGCGGCATCTCGAACCAACGTACGGCGGCAGCAGCAACACCAGTAGCAAGCGCTCCGCTCTAGTCAGCGTCTCCCCACACAGTGGCACCCGCCGCCAGCCGCCGCCGCACCTTTACCAGCTCGCCCTGTTGCGGCCGCCGACCAATGGGGCGCGCGCGCAACCGGCCGCCGCACCCGAGCCCATAAAGCACCCCCACCCCGGCTGCGCCGGCACGCACTCCGCTGCTCGACTCGCTGCCGCTCGCACCGGTCGTTTTCGTTTCCTTCTCGTGTGCACCGTCGCTAGCCCATCGCCATGTCCGGACGCGGAAAGGGAGGCAAAGTCAAGGGCAAGTCAAAGTCCCGCTCAAGCAGGGCTGGGCTCCAGTTCCCGGTCGGCAGAATCCACCGCCTCCTGCGCAAGGGAAACTACGCAGAGCGCGTCGGCGCCGGGGCGCCCGTCTACCTCGCCGCCGTCATGGAGTACCTCGCGGCTGAGGTGCTCGAGCTGGCCGGAAACGCGGCCCGCGACAACAAGAAGACGCGCATCATCCCGCGCCACCTGCAGCTTGCCATCCGCAACGACGAGGAGCTCAACAAGCTCCTGTCGGGCGTCACCATCGCACAGGGTGGTGTCCTACCCAACATCCAGGCCGTCCTGCTGCCAAAGAAGACCGAGAAGAAGGCCTAAAGGAGGCCAGGCAATCGCAGCGCCGCGTGCTCCCCTGCACGCAACGCGCTTTGCCGGCTCGGCTCGGCCCGGCCCACAACAATCGGCCCTTTTCAGGGCCACCACACAAACCTACGTCCAAAGCAAAATTTCAGTCGTCCTCGCCGCACCTTGTTTTGTTTCAACTTTGCACTTTCACAGCACAGCCGCCGCCGGCGCACGTCCGCCATCTTGTCGTCCACACAGCCCGCACACACACACACACACACACACACACACACACACACACACATTTTGCACGGTCGCAGAGTCGCCTTCCAAACGACAACGGCAGCAATAATGACCATTGTTAAAGGGAGGCGTGTCGACACACCGCCCTCCACTCCCGCGCGCAACGGCCGTCGACACGAACGAAACAGCTGATCCGGCCGCCTATGCCCACACGCCTTGCCTCGGAAACCCCAACGCCGCCGCAAACACACAGAGCCAAACCACGCAAGCAAATAATTACCGCCTCTCTCGCACAACAACACACAGCCCGCCATCTCCGTCGCGATCGATACAAAGACACACAATAACAAACACAAACGAAGCAGCTCCACACACAGCCAGCCACATGACACGTTTCCTTTCCTTCTCCCCTCCCAGCCACATCACGTCGCTCAAACGGAAAGAAAGAAAGAAACAAACAAACAAACAAACAAACAAACAAACGAACAACACAGCGCACACACACGCAGCAACAACAACAACAACAACACAGACTCTTTCGCACTTTTCAACTTCCGAACAGTGTGGTGGCCCTGAAAAGGGCCGTTTTCTAGTCTCTCCCACCCACAAGCACGGCCGCGGGAAGGCCAGCGCCCGCTGCGACGCAGCCTAACCGCCGAAACCGTACAGGGTGCGCCCCTGCCTCTTCAGGGCGTACACCACGTCCATGGCCGTCACAGTCTTGCGCTTGGCGTGCTCAGTGTACGTCACCGCGTCGCGGATCACGTTCTCCAGGAACACCTTCAGCACCCCGCGGGTCTCCTCGTAGATCAGACCAGAGATGCGCTTCACGCCGCCCCTGCGAGCCAGGCGGCGGATGGCGGGCTTCGTGATGCCCTGGATGTTGTCGCGCAACACCTTGCGGTGCCGCTTGGCGCCACCCTTGCCGAGCCCCTTTCCTCCCTTGCCGCGGCCTGTCATCCTTCCTTCCTCGGGCAAAGCAAAACGTGCACAAACAGCAGCTGCAGCGGCTGGCGAGTCGGCTACGGTCTGCGCCCAGCGCGCCCGCCGCCCCCCTATATAGACTCTGGCCCGCCCTCCCCCCACCACGCGCAACCGAGGGCATATAAGCGCAGCACGGAGGCGCGCGGGCCCGTTGTCAAGGCAGCACCGGACGCCGCGCCGCACCTAACCTCCACGCACGCCGCTCCGCTACCGCCAACGCTACCGCCATGGCCCGCACAAAGCAAACGGCCCGCAAGTCCACCGGCGGAAAGGCGCCGCGCAAACAGCTCGCCACCAAGGCGGCGAGGAAGAGCGCGCCCGCCACCGGAGGCGTCAAGAAGCCCCACCGCTACAGGCCGGGCACCGTCGCCCTGCGAGAAATCAGGCGCTACCAGAAGAGCACAGAGCTGCTCATCCGCAAGCTGCCATTCCAGCGCCTAGTGCGCGAGATCGCCCAGGACTTCAAGACCGACCTGCGCTTCCAGAGCTCCGCAGTCATGGCCCTGCAGGAGGCCAGCGAGGCCTACCTCGTCGGCCTCTTCGAAGACACCAACCTGTGCGCAATCCACGCCAAGCGCGTCACCATCATGCCCAAGGACATCCAGCTCGCGCGCCGCATCCGCGGCGAGCGCGCCTAAACCGCGCCGCGGCACCGCACCGCACAAACAAAAACGGCCCTTTTCAGGGCCACTAACATCTCTCCGTCGCGAGCAAACTTTGTCGGTCGCCTGCCTCTCGCCCCGCAACCCAAAAACAAAAACCACCACTTCCCGTCCGTCCGCCACACACACCCGCTCACTCTGCCTGCCTGCTAGCAGCGCGCAACAATCACACATCATCCCTCCCCGGCGCTCAAAGCGCACAATACCCAACGGCCGACGTCACACCGCACGGGTGGCTGGCCGGCCGCCGCTTTCGTTTCGAAAACAAAAAAAACCCGCACTCCACTCCGACGGCCAACGGCCAGGCAGGCGCGCTCGCTCGCTCTACACGCCACCGAAATCCCCGCCGACTCCTTCCACATCTCAACGTGCCCCCCGTTGCAAAACATAACACACACAAAGAAACAAAACAAAGACCAGACACGACTAGACAAGACACACATCCGAGAAGAACGAACGCAGGCAAGCCAACCAACGTATTCAAACAAAACAACGTGACAGAAAACCAACCGTCGGCCGCCGCCACAAACACGGCGACAATCAACCACGACAACAACAACACCGCTTACCGCTACCGCCGCCCACACCCGCCACCGACCCCCGCAATCAAACCACCACGGCACGCAAACAGCATCCCCACGGGCATACAGACAGACACCCACACCAAACGCAACACGACAATCAAAACCTTCCCCGACGTGCTTTGATGGCCCTGAGAAGGGCCGTTTTGGGCCGCGCGTCTCTTGCGCGCCACTAGACGACGACGGGGGGTGGGGACGACGGGGTCAAGCGCCAAACCCTTCCTTTCCCATCTCTTTCTCCTCTACTCTACTCTACTTCTTCTTCTTGGGCGAAGCCTTCGCCTTAGACGGCGTCGTCGCCTTCTTCGGGCGCGGCGCCTTCGGCTTCTTCGTCGGAACCTTGGCGGCCTTCTTCGCCTTCGACGGCGACTTGGCCTTGGCCGGCTTGGCCGCAGCCGCCTTCTTCGCACCCGCGGGAGCGGCCGACGCCGCAGACGCCTTCTTGGCGGCGCCCGCCTTCCGACCGGTCGCCGCCTTCACGCCACCAGCCTTCTTTGCGCCGGCCGCACGGGCGCCCTTCTTCTCCTTGCTGGCCGGAGCGGCGCGCTTCTTCTTGGCACCGCCAGCACGAGCCTTGCCGCCCTCGGCCGCCCCCCCGCCGCCGGCGCCGGCAAGCTTGAACGAGCCGGACGCGCCCTTCCCCTTCGTCTGCACCAGCTCGCCCGCCACGACGGCCGACTTGAGGTACTTCTTGATAAACGGCGCCAGCTTCTCCGCGTCCAGCTTGTAGTGCGCGGCTATGTACTTCTTGATCGCCTGCAGCGACGACCCGCCGCGCTCCTTCAGACTCTTGATGGCGGCCGTCACCATCTCAGAGGTGCGCGGGTGCGCAGGCTTGGCGCGCGGCTTCTTCGCAGACGACGCAGACTTGGCCTTCTTCGTAGTGCCGGTGGCGGCGGGTGCCGCAGCAGTCTCGTTCGTAGCCGCCTGATCTGCCATTTCGACGACGCGCGTAACACACAGCGAGAGCGGGACGGCAGGCAGGCACGCAAGCACAGCACAGCAGCAGAGCAGAGAATCACAAGGCCCAGCCAGTGTCGCGGGCGGGCGCGGACGGCCGAGAGAGCGGCCGCCACTCTGCGCGCCGCCGCGCCGCGCCTCCCGCGCTTGCTACCACTCGAAATCGTGATGTCGGAGGGGGAGGATGTGCGATTACGTGCTAGTGAGTCTGGTGTTCATGCACCAGGAACACCTGTGCCGGCCGGCCGCGGTTTGACGGGGCTTGCTCCGTCGACCGCCCCGCCATCAGCCGGCACGTCTACGATGACCCGACCCGGCGCGAGGGGAAGTATTAGTACCCTCGCGTCGGAGATGAATATGGACCATGATATGGATTTTACTCCGGACCTACCTGAGGACGACGAACCCGCTGAGACTCCTACAGCCTCGCGAGAAGCTAAAAACCACCGACGAGGGGACCGTGGCCATTCTACAGACGGCCGCGAAGACCACGGCAGCACAGCCGCAGCGGACTTCCAGATTCCGCCACGGAAGAAGCAGGCGCGGCATCAACAGCTTATAGTGGCCAGAGAACTTGATGTAACTAACCGGTATGAGCCCCTAAGGGGGACGGGAGTGTCACTAGACGCCGCAAATGATGATTTAGCTGAGAAACAGCGACAGAGAGACGAACAACAGCGGCGGCAAAACACGCCTGCAGACCCCGGAAACGACCATGACATGGAAGCCGATGCTCCACCAGTACCACCTGCAGGACCCAAGAGGATTCCGCCGATAACCTTGCGGTACAAGGAGTCTTACAAGCAGCTGCACACGTGGCTCAAGACGAACTGTAAGGCGACATTTACAGTGCGACAGACGGGCGGAGAGACGTTGAAGCTGCTATTAAACACAACTGAAGACTATGTCAACGTCGTGGGAAAGCTTGGGGAAGAAGGGATTCCCATGTACACGACGCCAGCGGTCCGGCCACCTACGATAAAGACGCTGATAAAGGGAATACCAATGACTGTGACACACGCCGAACTTAAAGAAGAGTTAGAAGAGTTGGGATATGTTGCTACAGTGATCGAGAATCACAAGATGCCGGGAACTAATCAACTCACAGGGCACCGCGTTGTGATACTACCGGATACGACCGAACATCGCGGCATCTTTCAACTCACTCGTATCTACGACCTTTCAGTGAAAGTCGAACGACTGAGAAGATCACGCGGACATATACAATGTTACAGATGCCAAGGATTCAATCATGTTGCCCGCTATTGCACCATGCCACCAGTGTGCGTAAAATGCGGCGCGGGACATGACAGCCGTGAATGTACGCGGTCACGAGAAGAGGCGCCGACGTGCGGGCTCTGTGGCGGGGCTCATCCCGCTAATTACCGAACGTGCCCCAAGCACAAGGAGGCAAGTCGACGATTTAGAGGACTACCACCGCTGAAGCCATCTACGCGCCGGCAGCGACCGCCGCCGCCACCGCCGACCGTGGACCAGAGCAGCTGGCCCACGCCGATGCAGCACCGCGCCAACAGGCTGCGCACAGAGCTCACGGCAGCGGAAGTTCTAAAACAGGGCCTCCAGCCGCGCGCGTCATCGTCAATTCCGGCGTCACAGCGCCAAACTGTGCCGCCAGCCTATGGACCACAGCCGGCAAACGCAAGGAGACAGCCGTCACCACCACCGAGGACGGAACAGCCTGATCTGCAGGTACTACTTGCGCAAATCGCATCTACCCTTGCAGAGGTGAGTAGAGCGCTTGTGCAGCTGCCACAAACCATCGCCGCCACCATTGAGGCGACGCTCAGCAGGACGCAAATTGGAACTAAAGACGTGACCATGCAGCATGCCTAGGCTGCCACGACTCGATAATCTACGTATAATGACGTACAACGCGGACAATCTGACTAATGACGTGCTTGAGCTGCGACAGTTTATTACGGACTACAACATAGACATTTGTCTAGTGAACGAGACTTTTCTGAAGCCAGGGATTCGATCTAACATTCCAAATTATAAATGTTATAGGACGGACAGATTGACGCACGGCGGCGGCACCGCTATTTTCATTCGCCGTTCAATTAGTCATCATGAAGCGCCTCCACCAATCACGCGCCACATCGAAGCGACAGCTATCATTGTAGACACTCAAAACGGACCAATCACATTCATCTCCGTCTATCGCAGTCCACGTCACATTCTTGACATTGATGACGCAAGAGAATTGTTACGGGCGCCAGGCCGACTTTTTATCGCCGGCGATCTGAATTCAAAACATGCCGCCTGGAATTCTCTCGTAACAAATATGAGTGGCCGCCTCCTATTGCAGGCAACGGAAGAAGCAAATGCGTACGTTTGTGGCCCCGACGAGCCGACGTGCTATCCATCACGCGGCCGACCTGACATAATTGACATCTCCATCACTAAAGGCATTCCACATTTCATGACCGCAGAAGTAGTGCATGCATTAAACTCAAATCATCTACCCGTCATTTTCACCCTTCACGTCACACCTGTACAGCACCCAGGCCGCCTAAATCTACGACGCACGAACTGGGACTCATTCCGTGAACATGTCACATTTTCAATAGATGTAATTCAAGACGAAGACGACATCACTGAACAATCGATCACTGCATTCACCGACACCATCACAGAAGCATTGAATCTTTCGACACCGCCACCTAAGCCGCCGCATTTACCGACACCAGGACTGCCGCAACACATTCTCGATTCAATACGACGGCGCAACAGGCTATGCAGAGAATGGCGACTAACACGAAATCCGCAGCTCAAGAGACAAATTAACCAGTTACGACGCGAAATTAAGGCAGCACTCATCGACTACAGAAACCAGCAGTGGGCAGCTAAACTACGCGCCTTCACACCCGATCCTATGCATTGGCACATGATAAAATTCTTCACAAATCGCAGGACCACAATACCGCCGCTCCAGACACAAGACAGGACCGCATACAGACCGGAAGACAAGGCCAACATGCTCGCTGACACTTTTGAACAGAACTTTCAACCGCAAAACGACAGAGTTGACCAACAGAGAGTCGAACGAATTGAAAGAGAGGCTGACGAACTACTCCGCACGTATGATGACGACGAAGACGAAGAGGAAAACCAAATAACACCTACCACCGCAAGAGAAGTTCAGGCTGCCATACGGATGCTACCGCCGAACAAGGCCCCCGGCGTTGATGACATACAAGGTCGTGTACTCAAACAACTCCCGTGGACAGCGATCGTACGACTTGCAGCCATCTTCAACTGGATTTTCACCTCATCTACATATCCATCACAATGGAAACATTCAATAGTAGTCGCCGTACCTAAACCTGGAAAAGACAGACGCTATCCGCAGAACTATCGACCAATCAGCCTGTTACCACACATCAGTAAACTGTTCGAACGCATATTTCTTGCACGACTACAGAACGTCATCACCAGAACAGAAGCTTTACCGCAAGAACAATTTGGATTTCGCAGTGGCCACAGCACAACACAACAAATTCTCCGAGTAGTACATTACATCATTGAAGCATTCAATCGAAAAGAATTTTGTGGTGCAGTCCTTCTTGATGTGACCAAAGCGTTCGACACAGTATGGCATAAAGGACTCATCTGGAAACTTCATCACCTGCACTTTCCGAAACCATTCATTCGCCTACTCGCCTCATACCTGCAAGGACGTACTTTCGCTGTCAGGATGGATGACGCACTATCGACGCCACGACAAATCAACGCCGGGGTACCCCAAGGATCGGTCCTTGGGCCGATCCTCTACTCACTATTCACGACCGACATACCGACGCAACCACGAGTAGAAAAAGCAATCTACGCCGATGACACTGTAATCTACACGCGCAGCCGCTGGAGAGAAGTTTTAGTGCCGCGGTTGCAGAGCGCGCTGAATTCACTTGAACAATGGGCAGCAAAATGGCGGATAACATTCAACCCGACGAAGACACAGGCGGTGATTTTCACTAGGAAGAAGACAATGCCAGCTCGTCACCTCCGACTTTACAACACGCAGCTGCCGTGGGACACATCAGTGCGGTATCTCGGCGTCATTCTCGACAAACGACTAACATGGAAACTACAAATTGACGACGTCAGAGCAAAAATCAACCAACGACTCGGCGCATTGTATCCACTCATCAATGAGACTTCCGACTTATCCATTGAAAACGGCCTCCTGATTTTTAGGATGTACATCAGACCGGTAATGGATTATGCCAGTGAAGTATGGGGATGTGCGGCAAAGACCCACATTCAGAGACTACAGTCACTACAAAACAAAATCCTACGACGAGTTTTTCATGTTCATTCGCAATTTCCACATCGATTTCTACAAGACGCCGCGGACGAAAAAGAAGTACTACAGAGACATAAGGACCAAGCACGAAGATTTTACGACCGTGCACATGACGCAGATAACCCACTCATTAGACAATTGACGGAACCACAACCGGCGAGGGACAAATACAGACGACCGATAGCATTACTCGACCGCTGATGAAGCAAGAAGCCTAAAACATGACCTCTCTCAGCCTGGAAAAACGGGCTCCGCAGTAAAAAGCTCCAAAAAGTAAAAATAAAAAACTCCGCAAAAACAAGAAAGTCACACTCCCGTCCCACAAACACACAAGACACTGCTCAATAAAGATGACCAAATTTTCACACATGTTCCCCAGAAGAAGCAGGCAATGCTAACAAGTAAATCCTGCAATAAAATAGCTGTAAAACTTAGCCATAAGAAAGTGGACGGAGCGCTTGCTACCGCCCAACGTCCGACAGCCTGTGCGGAGCAGCCCCAAAGCTGCGCCACAACCGCCCGCGCCTTTCAAACCACCGAGGATGGGGCTACACACAGCCACACCACAGTCGCCAACCAGTCGCCACGGCAGCGCCGCAAACCACGGCCAAACTGCAGCTACCGCGCGCTACAGCCTGGGTCGGCCCGCCGAGAATCGCCGCCCCCGCCCAAATGCCGCCCCCACAGCCCCAGCCGACGACCCGCCACAATGGCCAAACCTTCGGCAAAACTCCCACACCGTCGCCGCGGCAGCCCGGCCAGCGCGGCCGGCGCCACAGCCACACAAGCCGAGGCGTGCGGCGATGACGGCCGTGCAAACGCGCCTCCGCCGCCCCATCGCCTTCCGTCGCCCTCCCGCCGTTTCCCGATCGGCCCGCAGCCGTCGGGCCACATCGCGCGCCGTCCTCCTCCTCTCGCCCGCCAACATTCACAGCCGTTTCTCAACAATTGCCCGCCGCAAACGGACGCCGCCTGCGCAACAGGCGCCGCCGCCCCTCGCCGCTTCCGACCCAACCCCTCGACCGAGGCAAACCGCAATCCGAATCTACAGACCAACCCAATCTGCCGTCAGCACACACGACAGCCGACCTTACACGTTGCGCGTTACACATTACGTTTACACGTCTAGGTTAGGTTCGGTTAGGTTAGGTGGACGTGGGTTAGGTTAAGGGGACTTGGGTTAGGTTAAGCGTCAAACTTAGGTTAAGCATTCAAACACGTCAGGCGTCAGAGGTTAGGTTAGGTTAGGTTAGGTTAGGTTAGGTTAGGTTAGGTTACGTTAGGTTACGTTACACGTTAGGTTAAGGGGTCAGTGCTAGGTTAAGAAGCGTCAAACGTAGGTTAAAAAAGCGTTCAAAACGTGAGGCGTGAGCCGCCGGACAGCTTACCTTACGTAGACGTTTGGGGCTCACAGGCTGAGCTCACCTCACCACACCACAGGTTAGGTTCGGTTCGGTTCGCTCGGCTCAGCGTAAAGCGCCGAGGTCAGGGTTACGTTCGTTCACCTTCGGGCGCCACACTTTCGGTTGAAAGGTCGCGACGGGACGACGTCGGCAGGCACCGCCGCAAACGGACAAAAACGTACAGACGACGTCGAAAACCGCCGACAGACGGGGGAGCAGCACGACCACGACCAGATACCGAGCGCGAACGAGACGCACGCGAACCACCCCCACCGGCCAAAGGGCACCACACAACAACCCAGAGCACCACGTGTCGACACCACAGCAACCCGCCGCTCACGCGACATGGCTGGCACCGAAGGGCAACCGCCCGCAACTGCGCTTTCCGCGCCGGCCCGGATGCACGTCGTGCTACAACAACACCACTACCGTACACAGCCGCTGTTCACAACATCACTATCATGCGCGCCCGCGGCTCGCCGCCGTCGCAGTCGCAGCCCCAACGCCAGCACTTTTGCACCACCATTCACACGCACCGCAACACAGCTCGCCGACACAGCCGAACAAAACAAACACCACACAACAACAGCAACAACGCCGCCGCCTCTACTCGTGCCGGCGACCCACCCCGCCGATGGCGCACCTTTCGCCAGCCGGCAATCGACACACACGCACGCACCCACCCACCCCCCGGGGCCCAGTGCAAAAAAAAACACACAAAAACAAAAACAAAAAAAAAACAACACAAACGACACGGGAAGCGCACACCGCCACTTCGCGCGCACGCCACCAACCAGTCGTCGTCTCAAAATAACAAACACAAACAAAATAAACTAACAACTAGGGCAACACAAAACAAAAACGCCTCGCACGAACCGCCCACAAAAAGGACAAGCACACGCACAGCCTCTGCTGACGACCACGACGCAGCGGCACGCTGCTCCTGTCCCGCGCCCCGCGCCCCGCGCCCCACTCGATTCACAACTCACGCGACACCGTCAACGACGGGCTCGCTTCCCGCAACCTACCACCTTTCCGCCACGACGCACAGCCCCAGCCCCACCCGACCCGACGACGCCCGTGGCAACGACTGCACTTTCACCACCGCCTCCCCCTTCCCCCCCAAAACACACACACACACACAGCCAGCCAAAAACGCACTCGCGACCCACACATGCACGTGCATCGGCACACGCCAACCAGTCAACGTCGACAACCACACGCAAGGCTCGAAACGAAACCGGCGTCCTTCCACGTTGCCATCAAGCTACCTACACGACACAAGACACAAGGAACAAACACAACAGCCGGCCCCACTAATTCCCACTCTCACGCCGCAAAAAGCACACCGAAACCGCCAAACGCACGCACATTCCCCTTCGCACTGACACCGACCGGCTCGCTACCACACACCTCTCGGCAGCCGTTTCACGCCAATTCGCCACACCGCCCACACAGTCGACAAGCGCCCGCCCTGTACGGCACACGCAACGACGCAGCGCAGCAAAGGGCGCCCGCAACACATACCTCTCCTCTCTCTCCCTCTCCGCCGCCCGACGCGCCAACCGCCACGCCACACCGCCAGCCACTCGCAAATTGTGCACTGCCACCAGCCACACGTCCAACACGCCGCGCCGCCTCCGGCCACCCGCCAGGGGGCGCTCACGTCCGCGACAACAGCGCGGCCCGCCGGGCCGAACCGAACCGAACCGAGCCGCCGCTGCTCTGCACTCGGCACGGCCACACCCTGCTGCAGACCGGGCTCGTCTCTCTGTACGCGTCTGCCTGCGCATCAACACAACACGACCTTTTTTTTTTTTTTCTCTCTACCGCCATCCCTTCTTCTCGCGTTTTACTCGTTGTTGCAGCAGCGGCGCACACCTACACATCCACAGCCCCAGCCGAGCCGAGCCGGCCTCACCTCAGGGCCCGCCGCCAGCGTCTCCTCCTCGGGCACAGGTGCGGTGCTGTGGCCGCCCATCCAACCGCATTGCTGGCCGTCCAGCCGCCAGGCGTTCCCACTGCCGCGAGCCACGCCGCGCACCGACCCTGCTGCAGAAAACGAAGCATAGCCAGAGACCGACCGATACACAAAGCAAGCCGTCGCCTCGCCTCTTGTCCTTCCTGCCTTCCTTTCGCCCCCCCCCCTCCTTTTTTTTTTTTTATTTTGTTTTCTTCTTTCTTTCTTTCTTTGGCCCTCTCTCCTTCCCGCCCCATGGCGGTTACGGCACCGCCTGCAGCGGCAGATTTTTTGCGCCCACACGCCTACTCCTACCACCATTAACCTTGCCCTGCCCATCAACGTCGCAGTCGAACCGACGCTTGCCAACACACTGCCCACGTTCCTTTCTCTTTTCGGCCTACGCCCATTACGCGCCGCCGCCACAGCACCTTCCCTTCCCACAACACACCGACGTCATCACACGCACCCACAAACAGGGGCCACGACCGTGTTCCTCGCCCACTCCCATCCCGCACGGTACGCACATTCCCAACTACTACCGCGCACCCTCCCTTTCCAATCTGTGTGTCTCTGTGTCTGTGTCCTGTGTCCTGTCCGCGCGTGACGCCTCTCAACATCCGCCGTCCCCCGTCCCGTTTTCGCCCCCATGCCGTCGTCGCGCCGCCTCCTCCCCGTCCACCGCCGCCCCTGTCCGCCCCGCACCACACCATACACCGCTGCTTGTCCCGGCCGTTGCCACCAAAGGCGCCGACCGCAAACGCGCCACGCCGCAGCCCCCGTGCGTCTCGCTCGCTTGCATCTCCGTGCCGACGCTGCCTCTCTTCCCGCTCGCACTCGACCTCGACAACACAGTCTTTGGCTCCGCCACTGCGTGTTCCGGTGGTACGCACGCTGCAACACGTATGTATTCGTTACCAGAGCGATGGCGAGGCATGACAGCATCTCTGTCTGACCAGAGAGTTATTTATCGTTGCTAGTCGGCGCTTGGACCGCGCCAGACGACAGTAGTGGCACGCACCGGGTCGCCAGGAACAGTTGTTATATATATTGTAGCGCGAGTCGGGAGAGGTAGTAGTCGGTCGACAGTAGTAGCGGGTGGACGGTTGTACTGAGCGGGCGTCGGCGGCGTGCTCTGCTCGTCTCGCGACTCTGGTCACGGTTCGGGACGATGTATAGTATATTGTGTTATAATCAAAAGGTAGTGTGAAGCTGCATTGCGCAAATCTGATAACGTATGTTCATTGTACTTATTTTGTTCAACAACAAAAGCCCCACTATTACTTTTTTCTAAAGCAACTTTTGTCTTTTAACGAAAAACATTCACTTTTTAAAGACTACTTCCTATGGCATTTCCCTCCAAGGAGTGCAATTAATTACCAGCCAGCACTCATTCATTGCACACAGCTGTGTAAGGGGTATCTACAATTGAGGAGCGGATATAAATGCAACTTTTTTGTTTTTTTTTTTTTTTTTGTGTGTTGTAACCTCCCCGCAAAATTTAAAATAATGGACAATGTTATTTACGGATGCTAATGGACATTGCGCTAATTGTAACCTCGCCCACAATGAGAGGTATTGAAAATGGCAACAAAAATGTGAAATTCGCAATCCGACTCAAATATAAATTCTTCACAACATTTAAAGTCCGTTCAGTGACAAGAAACTTCAATTGAGCCGAAATATCGGTCTTTGGCCCTGTGCAAAACAATCAGAATTAAAGTCTTACCTCAGAATAAATGGATGTCACATTTCTGCTCTTGTTGTTGCGCAGCGCTTGGAGGAACTGCATTGCAAATAATAATATTCTCTTTTTTTGTGATTTTAGTGAAATTTTTCTTCAAAGAAGTGGAATGAAATGGGAAGTGCAACGAACTCTTTAGTTCAATAAAACATTACATTTTTGAAAAATGCTTTTGAAATAAAAATTATTTTTGGGGAACTTGTTGGAGAATTAATTACAATAAATATAATTTTTCATTATCTAATGATTATATTAATTAACAGTATACCTCCTTCACCATCTTGACCAGTGTTGCCGACCGCCTACATCACACAACCGCACTCGGCTGCTACTACTGACCGACCGCTCTGCATGACGACTATTAGCGTACTGCACGCGACGACTACTGACAGAGTACAGCCCTCAACTAGACAGAGCTACAGACTCGCAACGACTGACTGACTGACTGACTGACTGACTGACTGACTGAGAACCGCTCGCAACACTCGCGCGGTCCAGCGCAAACTCTCTGGTCACAGATGCTACAATGTCTCGCCATCGCTGCTATGTTACATACGTGTTTCAGTGTCTTTTTCATTGGGGTAACGATCTTTGGCTCTTTTTATTCTGAATACAGGGCCAAAGGTCAACGCTGCTGCCCTTATACAATTTATCAGGTTCCATTATGTCTGTTGCAATGTTACATACGGTTCATTCTTTCATTAATATTATCGTTGGGTTTGTTTTGTAGGGACGTTAACATTCTGGCACATTTTTATTATCATCGGACTCTCTGCTATTTGTGCAGGGAGGTTATACCTGGGTCCATTTCCATTTCCATTTCCATTTACATTTTAATATTGATAGACTTTTTGTTTTCTTTTTTTGTTTCTTGTTGTTTTTCCTTCTTTTTTCTTGTTGTTTTTTTTTCTTTCTTTTTTTTTGTTTTGTTTTGTTTTTCCCGCTCTCACCACCACCGCCGCATCACGCCTTCCGTTTTCTTCTTGGTTTCTTTTCTGTTCTTCAACTGCTTCAACATCACCGCGCCCCATTTCCACACCACAGCCATCAGCCTCCAAGACGGGCAGGCGCAGTGTGCCATTTCCGGCGCACAAGCACACCCGTACGGTACTCTCCTCGCCCCCACGCCACCAACAACACAGCGACCACGCGGCTTTCAGGCATGGCATGGCACGGCACGGCACGGCACCGGCGAAATGCGCCGCCCCCGCCCCTCCGCGCATCCGTCCGTCTCGCCACGTTCACTGACAGCCGCGTCTGCGGCTACACCACGACAACCACAACACAACACCGCTCCCCTCCCTGGCAACTCATTGTTTTTCTCCTCCTCTTTTGCACAAACCACAACGCCGAGCACAGGCGCAAGCCACCCACACCGCGCCCCTCCCCGTCCCGTCTTTGGCCGCCGCTCCTCGTTTCCTCGTTTGCCCCCTCCCATCTCCCGAAATGCCATGCCAGCAGCGTTACGCATGCCCCTCCCCTGTCCACACAACACTACCGCCAAACGAACAGCCTTCCGGGCCACATGCAGGGCACGCCCACCTCCAAACACTGCCAATTCACGGACGCACGCACGCACACACACACACACACACACACACACACACACACACACACACACTTTCCCGACACCTTTCTGTACGGAGGGTGCGTCATCTCGACCGTGACAGAGTGACGCCAACTATCGACGATCCATTTCCCCCCACTGGTAAAACACGTCCACTAACACCTACATACATCATTCAAGTACACAGACAATAGCATACACACAATGGGAGGGCACACGAACATGGACGGCACGGCACTGTCACACACTCTTCCTCAGAACCAACCATACCAACAAACGTTACGTACAACCGGGAAAGCGAAAGCGAAAGCAAAAGCAAAAAGCAAAGGCCAATGCAGCCGTCAAAGGTAACGTTCACCACGGCAGACACTTGCAGCCGCGCCGCCGTTAAACGCATTTCAGTGCGGCTCCAATACGCCTCCGACACGGGAACGTTCCGTTGCTCTACGAATGCGTTTCTCCCCTTTTTCCCTTCCTCTCTCTTTTGCCCCCCCCCCTCTGTCCTTTCCTCCTGCACTCTTGCCTCCTTCCTCACGTTCTGCCCAGACATTCGACCGATCAAAGTCAACCTGTCGTTACCGTTCTCAGCGCGACGGTGTACAACAGTATGACGGGTGTGCCCACGACTTCGGTTCAGTTGCGTGACGCCGGTCTATCGCGCCGATCGACAGTTACTCAGGGGGGCGACGGATCGGACCACGTCACCGACACACAAAACACTTTCAAACAAACAAATACATACCGGATGGACACAGACAAACACGTGTACAGACATTCGCCAAAAACGGCCGCCGCCGCCGCCGCCGTCGTCTAGCGTCGCGCTTACTGTACTGCACTGGACACGCGTGCATCTTGAATGACGACATCGGTGTGCGTGCGTCGTACGCAATCAGTCAGACACGGCTATCAAAAATCAGAGTCGAATGGTACATCATCGTGCGTGTCGCCGTACACGTACAGTACAATGCAACAACAATGCGTCTTCATGGCACGTTCATTTCAACGTCACTCACACACCTCCACGCTGCAGTTACGTCGCACCATTGTCAAACTCGGCGTACAGCAAAGGGAATAGTGGGCGGCAAACAAAAACCACAAAAAAAAACAACATTTCACATTTCACCCTCGCCATGTATGATGTGCAAAAAACAAACCCGCAAACGGCCGTCGTTACGGTGACACAAAAGTCGGCGATCGCACTGTCCCCCCTCGCAGACAGGTAACACACACACCAACAACACCAAATGGGTCAAAAACCACGCCAACGAGGCGTGCCACCATTCCACGCCACGGCGACCAACCTCGTGGCCGTACCCCGCGCAACACGCTTTGACGCGCCCCCCCACCCACAATCAAAATGCACACATACATCACAGCCGTCCACACAAACAACAACAACAATTCCGCCCTTCCCGCAAAAGGCAAGTTGGTGGCCCTGAAAAGGGCCGTTTTGCCGCTCTCGCAACGGAGGAGCATTCTCTCTCCATCCTTCCTTCCGTTCCAGAGCCACCTCCTTACTTGGAGCTCGTGTACTTGGTCACCGCCTTCGTGCCCTCGCTCACGGCGTGCTTGGCCAGCTCGCCAGGCAGCAACAGCCGCACAGCGGTCTGGATCTCGCGGGACGTGATGGTCGAGCGCTTGTTGTAGTGCGCCAGGCGAGAAGCCTCGGCCGCAATGCGCTCGAAAATGTCGTTCACGAAGCTGTTCATGATGCTCATCGCCTTCGACGAGATGCCCGTGTCAGGGTGCACCTGCTTCAGCACCTTGTAGATGTAGATGGCATAGCTCTCCTTCCTCTTGCGCTTCTTCTTCTTGTCGCCCTTCGAAATGTTCTTCTGCGCCTTGCCAGCCTTCTTGGCGGCCTTCCCGCTAGTCTTGGGCGGCATCTCGAACCAACGTACGGCGGCAGCAGCAACACCAGTAGCAAGCGCTCCGCTCTAGTCAGCGTCTCCCCACACAGTGGCACCCGCCGCCAGCCGCCGCCGCACCTTTACCAGCTCGCCCTGTTGCGGCCGCCGACCAATGGGGCGCGCGCGCAACCGGCCGCCGCACCCGAGCCCATAAAGCACCCCAAATGCAGGGAGGTCGAGTGGGTGGAACTCTATGATGAGATGGGGCGGAGCTGCGATAAGGAGGTCGTCGTTGAGTCCGTTGACTCCGACGAAACCATCAAGCTCCAGGCCGCTGACTGGAACGACTACGGGGCCCTGAAGGTCCTTGTGGCCGCTCACACGGTGGACGCCCCGGGAAGAGGTGCGATGGGTGCGATGAGTCAAAAGACCCGTCACAAAGAAGTCACCAAGGCGCTCCTGAGGGGCCTGCCTTGGATCCTCACGGAGCGAGCGGTAAAAGAGGGACTGCGCCGCCAAGGTTTTGTTGAGGCAACCGTCAGGTTGCACAACAAAACCAACAGGAAGAAACCGCCTCTGTTTATTGTCGCCACACCAGCGGCGGACAATGGCGGGGGCATTCTTGACATCCGGAAGCTCTTGGGCTTCCACGTGCAGCCGGAGACTCTCCCCCCCCACTTGGACACGAAGCCACAGTGCTTCAAGTGCCAGGAGGAAGGACATGTGGCAAAACACTGCCGCAACGCCGCCAGGTGCGTCAAGTGCGGACGTCACCATGACACCCGCACCTGTACCAGCACCAAAGACGTCAAACCGACGTGCGCCCGCTGCGGCGGTGAGCACGTCGCAAACTGGCGCGGATGTCAGGCCTTCAACGGCCGAAATCCCGCCACCGCAAAGGAGACGGCGCCCCAGACAAAGAGGCGACGCCGCAGGAGAAGGAGGCGACAACGTTCTGCAGCCGCGGCGAACAACAGAGGGACGGAGGAAACAGCGAGAGGAGGAGGCAACGCCGCGGGAACAACGGCGGCAACCGGAGGAAACTCGACGACGGCCACCGCTCACGTGCGGCCGCCTTCCCCCGCCGCCTGTGGCAAGGGTGGTGGAGGGGGGCGGCGGCACGACGCAGCAGGTGGGAAGACGGCGGCGACAGCTGGTCCCGACGTCGAGTCGGCCCTCCGAGAGGCGGAAACACGATTCCGCATGGTTCTCCATGCAGAGATGGAGGCCGCCTGCCTCACCCTCCGTGAATCCCTCCGCCACGACACCACCAAGAAGACGCAGGCGCTGCAGACGGATGAGCTGCATAAAGACGACCAGGCCACACAAACGGCCTGGCCGAAGAAGTTGACTATCGGTCGAGCCATACAGGTCTCGTCAGAAGGCACGGGAGCACTGGGAGCACGTCAGGACCAAAGCGTCCAAACCAAGGAGTTCGTCAACCACTGGAAAAACCTAGTGGACAGCGAAATCCTGGACGACACCATCCCAAACTTGGCCGACCGAGATGAACATCAAATGAGCTTCCTGCAAAGCAGGGAGCTCATAAGAAGAAAGGAGGAAGCCCTAGAAGAGCAGTTCCGAAGACGGAGAGGCGAGCAAGAGGCGGAGCGTGACAGAAGACGCGAAGCCCGCCGTGATCGCCAGCGGCAACGCTGGCAACACGGAAAATAAAGAGAAGGCAAGACACAAGCAGTTCTGGCCGGGTTTTGCAGGTTTTCCTTGGCCGCTAAGGTAAATACCGGAGCTGTCCCCTATAAACTCCTGCAAATAAATTCCCAATTGGGAGAAATGCCCCCCCCCCTTCCTTGCACCCCAGCAAAAAAGAATAAACAGAGCCAAAGCAGAATAACCAAACCAAATGGCTGAAAAGAGCATCGCGCGCTCTCAAGCAGCCCGCCCTTCTCCATCTGAGAAGGGAATGAAAAGTGCAAAAAAAAAAAAAAAAAAAAAAAAAAAAAAAAAAAAAAAAAAAAAAAAAAAAAAAAAAAAGCTGCGCCGGCACGCACTCCGCTGCTCGACTCGCTGCCGCTCGCACCGGTCGTTTTCGTTTCCTTCTCGTGTGCACCGTCGCTAGCCCATCGCCATGTCCGGACGCGGAAAGGGAGGCAAAGTCAAGGGCAAGTCAAAGTCCCGCTCAAGCAGGGCTGGGCTCCAGTTCCCGGTCGGCAGAATCCACCGCCTCCTGCGCAAGGGAAACTACGCAGAGCGCGTCGGCGCCGGGGCGCCCGTCTACCTCGCCGCCGTCATGGAGTACCTCGCGGCTGAGGTGCTCGAGCTGGCCGGAAACGCGGCCCGCGACAACAAGAAGACGCGCATCATCCCGCGCCACCTGCAGCTTGCCATCCGCAACGACGAGGAGCTCAACAAGCTCCTGTCGGGCGTCACCATCGCACAGGGTGGTGTCCTACCCAACATCCAGGCCGTCCTGCTGCCAAAGAAGACCGAGAAGAAGGCCTAAAGGAGGCCAGGCAATCGCAGCGCCGCGTGCTCCCCTGCACGCAACGCGCTTTGCCGGCTCGGCTCGGCCCGGCCCACAACAATCGGCCCTTTTCAGGGCCACCACACAAACCTACGTCCAAAGCAAAATTTCAGTCGTCCTCGCCGCACCTTGTTTTGTTTCAACTTTGCACTTTCACAGCACAGCCGCCGCCGGCGCACGTCCGCCATCTTGTCGTCCACACAGCCCGCACACACACACACACACACACACACACACACACACACACACATTTTGCACGGTCGCAGAGTCGCCTTCCAAACGACAACGGCAGCAATAATGACCATTGTTAAAGGGAGGCGTGTCGACACACCGCCCTCCACTCCCGCGCGCAACGGCCGTCGACACGAACGAAACAGCTGATCCGGCCGCCTATGCCCACACGCCTTGCCTCGGAAACCCCAACGCCGCCGCAAACACACAGAGCCAAACCACGCAAGCAAATAATTACCGCCTCTCTCGCACAACAACACACAGCCCGCCATCTCCGTCGCGATCGATACAAAGACACACAATAACAAACACAAACGAAGCAGCTCCACACACAGCCAGCCACATGACACGTTTCCTTTCCTTCTCCCCTCCCAGCCACATCACGTCGCTCAAACGGAAAGAAAGAAAGAAACAAACAAACAAACAAACAAACAAACAAACGAACAACACAGCGCACACACACGCAGCAACAACAACAACAACAACACAGACTCTTTCGCACTTTTCAACTTCCGAACAGTGTGGTGGCCCTGAAAAGGGCCGTTTTCTAGTCTCTCCCACCCACAAGCACGGCCGCGGGAAGGCCAGCGCCCGCTGCGACGCAGCCTAACCGCCGAAACCGTACAGGGTGCGCCCCTGCCTCTTCAGGGCGTACACCACGTCCATGGCCGTCACAGTCTTGCGCTTGGCGTGCTCAGTGTACGTCACCGCGTCGCGGATCACGTTCTCCAGGAACACCTTCAGCACCCCGCGGGTCTCCTCGTAGATCAGACCAGAGATGCGCTTCACGCCGCCCCTGCGAGCCAGGCGGCGGATGGCGGGCTTCGTGATGCCCTGGATGTTGTCGCGCAACACCTTGCGGTGCCGCTTGGCGCCACCCTTGCCGAGCCCCTTTCCTCCCTTGCCGCGGCCTGTCATCCTTCCTTCCTCGGGCAAAGCAAAACGTGCACAAACAGCAGCTGCAGCGGCTGGCGAGTCGGCTACGGTCTGCGCCCAGCGCGCCCGCCGCCCCCCTATATAGACTCTGGCCCGCCCTCCCCCCACCACGCGCAACCGAGGGCATATAAGCGCAGCACGGAGGCGCGCGGGCCCGTTGTCAAGGCAGCACCGGACGCCGCGCCGCACCTAACCTCCACGCACGCCGCTCCGCTACCGCCAACGCTACCGCCATGGCCCGCACAAAGCAAACGGCCCGCAAGTCCACCGGCGGAAAGGCGCCGCGCAAACAGCTCGCCACCAAGGCGGCGAGGAAGAGCGCGCCCGCCACCGGAGGCGTCAAGAAGCCCCACCGCTACAGGCCGGGCACCGTCGCCCTGCGAGAAATCAGGCGCTACCAGAAGAGCACAGAGCTGCTCATCCGCAAGCTGCCATTCCAGCGCCTAGTGCGCGAGATCGCCCAGGACTTCAAGACCGACCTGCGCTTCCAGAGCTCCGCAGTCATGGCCCTGCAGGAGGCCAGCGAGGCCTACCTCGTCGGCCTCTTCGAAGACACCAACCTGTGCGCAATCCACGCCAAGCGCGTCACCATCATGCCCAAGGACATCCAGCTCGCGCGCCGCATCCGCGGCGAGCGCGCCTAAACCGCGCCGCGGCACCGCACCGCACAAACAAAAACGGCCCTTTTCAGGGCCACTAACATCTCTCCGTCGCGAGCAAACTTTGTCGGTCGCCTGCCTCTCGCCCCGCAACCCAAAAACAAAAACCACCACTTCCCGTCCGTCCGCCACACACACCCGCTCACTCTGCCTGCCTGCTAGCAGCGCGCAACAATCACACATCATCCCTCCCCGGCGCTCAAAGCGCACAATACCCAACGGCCGACGTCACACCGCACGGGTGGCTGGCCGGCCGCCGCTTTCGTTTCGAAAACAAAAAAAACCCGCACTCCACTCCGACGGCCAACGGCCAGGCAGGCGCGCTCGCTCGCTCTACACGCCACCGAAATCCCCGCCGACTCCTTCCACATCTCAACGTGCCCCCCGTTGCAAAACATAACACACACAAAGAAACAAAACAAAGACCAGACACGACTAGACAAGACACACATCCGAGAAGAACGAACGCAGGCAAGCCAACCAACGTATTCAAACAAAACAACGTGACAGAAAACCAACCGTCGGCCGCCGCCACAAACACGGCGACAATCAACCACGACAACAACAACACCGCTTACCGCTACCGCCGCCCACACCCGCCACCGACCCCCGCAATCAAACCACCACGGCACGCAAACAGCATCCCCACGGGCATACAGACAGACACCCACACCAAACGCAACACGACAATCAAAACCTTCCCCGACGTGCTTTGATGGCCCTGAGAAGGGCCGTTTTGGGCCGCGCGTCTCTTGCGCGCCACTAGACGACGACGGGGGGTGGGGACGACGGGGTCAAGCGCCAAACCCTTCCTTTCCCATCTCTTTCTCCTCTACTCTACTCTACTTCTTCTTCTTGGGCGAAGCCTTCGCCTTAGACGGCGTCGTCGCCTTCTTCGGGCGCGGCGCCTTCGGCTTCTTCGTCGGAACCTTGGCGGCCTTCTTCGCCTTCGACGGCGACTTGGCCTTGGCCGGCTTGGCCGCAGCCGCCTTCTTCGCACCCGCGGGAGCGGCCGACGCCGCAGACGCCTTCTTGGCGGCGCCCGCCTTCCGACCGGTCGCCGCCTTCACGCCACCAGCCTTCTTTGCGCCGGCCGCACGGGCGCCCTTCTTCTCCTTGCTGGCCGGAGCGGCGCGCTTCTTCTTGGCACCGCCAGCACGAGCCTTGCCGCCCTCGGCCGCCCCCCCGCCGCCGGCGCCGGCAAGCTTGAACGAGCCGGACGCGCCCTTCCCCTTCGTCTGCACCAGCTCGCCCGCCACGACGGCCGACTTGAGGTACTTCTTGATAAACGGCGCCAGCTTCTCCGCGTCCAGCTTGTAGTGCGCGGCTATGTACTTCTTGATCGCCTGCAGCGACGACCCGCCGCGCTCCTTCAGACTCTTGATGGCGGCCGTCACCATCTCAGAGGTGCGCGGGTGCGCAGGCTTGGCGCGCGGCTTCTTCGCAGACGACGCAGACTTGGCCTTCTTCGTAGTGCCGGTGGCGGCGGGTGCCGCAGCAGTCTCGTTCGTAGCCGCCTGATCTGCCATTTCGACGACGCGCGTAACACACAGCGAGAGCGAGAGCGAGAGCGAGCGGGACGGCAGGCACGCAAGCACAGCACAGCACGGCAGAGCAGAGCAGAGAATCAGGCTGTCGCATCATGGTGTAGTGTCCTCCAGGTTGACACTACTGGTGTGTGGGTGAAGTTCTGGTAGAATCGCTCTACCCTTCCTTCAACAAGTGGGACATCAGTGTCCTTCCAGGTTTTTCTTAGAGAGAAGCTTTTGGGTGTCTATGCTGCCCTGCTTCGTGGGCAATTTGATAATTGATGCTTGCTGCGGTTTTTTTTTTTTTTTTTTTTTTTTTTTTTTTTTTTTTTTTTTTTTTTTTTTTCCCCGCAGCAGATGTGGCTAGGCGCTACTTGTTACGTAGCAATGTCTTCTAATCTGGTAGGGCGGCAACGTCTGCTGGCCGTCTCAGCAGGTCCGGCCAGCGGAGTGTGCGTCGCCAGTGTGGACGTTGTCCCAGATTCCTTATCAGCGGGTTGGTGGATGTACCCGCTTTGTTGTAGAAGTTTGTGGCCGCTTCTTCGAACCGCCTGCGTAGCGGTTCGATGTCTGCGACCACGTGAGTGTCCTCCGTCGGGAAGTCCCTTGGGAGGTGAAGAGCTAACCTGAGAGCCCTGTTCTGCAGTTTTTGCAGCCGCTCCAGGTTAGTTTGCGCCGTGTTGCCCCACACTACCGCCGCGTATTCGAGGAGAGGTCGAATTACGGACTTATATAGCGTGAGGCCGACGCAGGTAGGCAGCGTCGTAGTGGGGTTTAGCAGTGGGTAGAGGAGTCTTAGTCTACCCAGTGCTTTGCCCCTGATGCTCTCCACGTGTGGCCTCCAGGTGAGGTGCCGGTCCAGTGTGACGCCCAGGTACTTCGCAGTACCGTTCCACGGGACCGGGACGCCTCGGACCGAGACTGTGGGCGCGTCGTCCTTGACGTGTCTCGTCGCAATGACGATGGCCTGGGACTTCTCCCCATTGTAGGCCAGGCGCCATTTTTTCGCCCAGTCAGTGAGGGCGTCGGTGGCCGTCTGAAGTTTCCGCTGCAACGCCTCGACGCATCTGCTGCGGCTGTACACGGCCGTGTCGTCCGCATACAGCGCCAGGTTGACGTGGGCTGTGCGCGGTGGGTCGGCCGTGTACAGAGAGTAGAGCGTCGGCCCAACGACCGAGCCTTGAGGTACACCCGCGAGTATACGACGCTCCGTGGAGATTCCACTGTCTGCTCTGACGTGGAACGTTCTGCCCTCGAGGTAGCTCTGTAAGAGCTTCACGTGCGACACCGGGACGCCCAGGTCAAATAGTTTGAACAGGAGGCCCCGATGCCACACGGAGTCGAAGGCACGCGACACGTCGAGCAGGAGAGCGCCGAAATACTCGCGTCGGTCGATGGCACCGAACGCCTCCTCTGCTAGGCGCAGCAGCTGGTGTGTCGTGGCGTGTTGACTCCTGAAGCCAAACTGTTCGTTTGGTAGGAGTTGTTCTGCCTCGATGATCGCCCGCAGGCGGACCAGATACAGGCGTTCGAATATTTTCGAAAGTGCTGGAAGCAGGCTGATTGGCCTGTAGTTTTTCGCCCTTCGAATGTCCTTCCCTGGCTTGGGGAGGGCTACTATTTCAGCATGCTTCCAGCACGACGGGAACTGTTTGCTGAGCAGCACCTGGTTGAAGGTTGACGCGAGGACGTCGGCTGCCGTGTCTGGTAGCTGCTTCAGCATTATGTTCGTTACGTCATCTGGTCCACCTGCTTTTTTAGCATTTAGGTGGCGAAGTTGCAGCTTGACTTCGTCGGCTGAGATCGGCGGAATGGCGTCTTCTACCTCGTCATACTCGGCATCGAGGAAGACGGGGAGGCGTTCTTCTACCATCTGGATGTGGGCGGCGTCTATCGGGTCGTCGACCGGAGTGAAATTCGCGGCGAACGCGTCCGCTAGGGTTCTGCCTTCGCGTTCGGCTCGCTCACGAATTCGGCTCCCACTTGCAGCGGCGGAATCCGTTGCATACGGCGCAGGTAGCCTTTTACGGCTTTCCACGCCGAGCCGTCATCGATGTTTAGTTGCTCCACCTTGCGCGCCCACTCCTGATTGCGGTGCGTGTCTACATCGGCCTTGATATGCCGGCACAATCTATTTAATTCGCGCTTTGTGGCTCGATTTCTTGTCCTCTGCCACTCGCGCTGTAGGCGGTTCTTTTGCGCTATAGCCTCCCGGATGTGTCGTGGGAGAGGGTGTGGCCGGCAGTCGATGTTGGCGTCGTCTCTGACAGGCGTGGCCGCTGCCGCGGCGTCAACTATCGACTGCCTGATGTGTTGAAGTGCTGCGTCTGCTCCGTGTTCCGCCGCGTCCGGTGTGGCCTCAAGGGAATCGGCGACGGCGTTGCGGAACTCGTCCCAGCTGATGTCTCGTATGTCGAGCCCTCTCCGCTGTCTTGGGAGAGCGTCGGCGTCGAGGTCAAATATGACCGGTACGTGGTCGGAGGACATCTTTGGCCGCGTACCGGCCGTGACGTGCAGGCGAGCGCCCTTGATGATAATGATATCCAGGATATCCGGGTGGCCCCGGTTCCGTGGATATATTGTCGGTTCGTGAGGACCGATGACGACAGCTTCGTGGCGTTCCGCGACATGGAGTAAGCGCCGCCCGCTTGTGTTGGTCGTCCTGCTGTTCCAGACCGCATGCTTCGCGTTGAAGTCTCCCCCCAGTATGATTTTTCCGGGGAGAGCCAGCAACTTGTTGTAGTCTCCCGGTAGGAGCGCTCCTCTAGGCGGTCTGTAGACAGCGACGAACGTTATGGCGCCGTGTGCCGTCTCCACTGATACGGCAGTCGCTTCTGTCTTTGCCAGTTCCGGTATTTGGACGCGGTGGTGTCGTAGCGTCCTCCGTACATACACCGCTGTGCCGCCTCCGTGTGTTGGCCTGTCGTCCCTGTAACATTCGTAGTTCGCTACACCGACTCGGACGCCAGGCTTAAGCCACGTTTCGGTGACGAGACATACGTCGATGTTCTCGTCCCGTATAAGCTGCCGGAATTCGCCTGCCTGCTTAAGGAGTCCCTCGGCGTTGAAGACGCAGGCTGTTAAACTCCTTAGCGCTTCAGGCATGATGGCTGCATGGTTGGATGGCGGATGCAACTTTCTGCACCACGGCCAGGAGCTCAGTCATCTGCTGCATCATTGTTTCCATGCAGCTGAGCATCCGTTCCACGCGGGCTTCATTGGCAGCGTTGCCGCCGACAACATGGCGCGCGTTGGTCTCCATTTGTCCGCCATCTTGTCGGGGGCCGACAGTATGGCGGGGCGCCGTGGGACGCCGCCATCTTGGCTCCGGGAAGTCCTTCTGGCTCGCAAGGTTAGGCGCGGCTGCCGGTGGTTGGTCCGCTGCGCGTGCCGGCGGGGCCGGGAAGGCTCGCGCTGATTGGTCCGCGACGCGCTGGGTCGCTGCAGGGAGGGGAGCCTGGCGCTGCTGGGGTGCAGCGGCCGGGACTACCTGCCTGCGCGGCAGCGCTGTGGGCGGGGCAACGGCGCTTTGTCCTGCAGATGGGCCAGCTGCCGGCTGGGCTACGGTAGGTGGAGTCTGTCCGCCATTTCTCGCCGATGCGCGCGGAGCGGGGACTCCATTTTGTGGCGTCGCATTGTCTGCGACTTGGCGCGCTTTTGCGGTCGTTGCCCTGCCTCGGCGGCCGCCTCTCCTGTTGTTCCGCTTCTTCCGGGGCTGGGTACTGCGTTGGCGGGAACTCTGCCTTTGTGTTCCTTTGTCTTCGTTCCCGCGCGCGCGATCGGCGAAGTCGAGGAGCACTGGGCAGCCACGGTAACTTGCCACGTGTTTGCCTTTGCAGAGCTTGCAAGTCGGGGTGAAATCTTGGTGTGGCACCCCTTTAAGCGCGCATGACTCGGTTGAGTGTTGCTCGCCGCACTTCACGCAGTAATCTGGCATTGCACAGTACTTACTGACGTGGCCAGGTTCAAGGCAGCGGTAACATTGTGCGTAGGCCGCCTTGTTTCGCAGTTCTTCAGCTTTCACTTCCACATTGCCTATTTTTGTGAGGCTGAAGAGCTGCCTGTTATGAGTTGTATTGCTGGCTATTACCAGCATAAGTGGGCCACGCCTGCGTGTGCGAAAAGGTCGCATTCTTACGACCTCTTCGACCACGAATCCCATGTTCTCCAGGTCCTCCTTTACTTCTGAAGGCAGGATTGTGCGCGGCAAGTGCCGAAACACTACTTTGAGCGGCTTCGTTCTTAAGGTACTGAACGTATAGTGGAACCACTTCCTGTCCTGCACCAGCTGAGACACTTTTTGGTAGTCCTCAGTAGTTTTGGTGCATATTTTGAAGAGCTCGTCACCAGTCACGCGCACTGTATAGTTGTCTTTACCAATGCAAAGGCTGATGGCGTTTTGCAGCTCTCTAAAATGCTCGCCAAATTTTATGACAATTGGTGGCGGCTTGCGACGCTGTTGCGCCTTGGGCATTTCAATGTCCTCTTCCTCCGCATCACTAAGGGCGCCAAAGCTGTTACTCACGTTTACAGGTGTGGTGTCCTTTGTGAGCACAGCCTTTGCAGTTTTTCTCGCGGTGGTGAAGCCGTCCTTGTCGGTCGTGTTGGTGCGGCCGCGCCTGCGGTTCTGCTTGGAGGGGAGCGGTGGAGTGTTGCTTTCCCTCCTGTACTTGTTGACTGACGGTATATCGCCAGTCAGGGCGCGTTTCCTTGAAGTAGGCTGCTTTTGCTGCGGTGCGTCGTGCTCCATGGCCTCCTCCTCCTCCTCGTCGCTATCAGGAAGTGGAGTAGCCAGAGCGTGGGGTAGCATCCCCACAAGCAGCTGAAGGGCTGCGTCAGAGTCACTTGGTGTGGATGTAACACCTGGATGCGACATATCCACACATGTCGGCGTCACGGTCGCGGTAGCACACGGCACTGCGGTAACGGCACTATCACTAAATGACGCGGACACACCGGAGATTTCGCATAAACTAGTGTCACTCCTTAGGGGAGGAGTACTATCGGTGGCACACGATTGTGCCGCCGACGTACTCGACTCAACCCTTGCGTGCAGGGACGCGGCCCTGTCCGCGGGAGTCGGCACTGTCGCTTCAGCTTGCGGCGTGGCGGAGCGCTCGGCGCGTACGTCCGTCCCGCACGGCATCGCTGAGCAGAGAATGCAGAGAATCACAAGGGCCCAGCCAGTGTCGCGGGCGGGCGCGGACGGCCGAGAGAGCGGCCGCCACTCTGCGCGCCGCCGCGCCGCGCCTCCCGCGCTTGCTACCATTCGGAGTTAGTCTTCCGACGAGAGCGGACGTGTCGCGCGAGAGCTCGTTATGTCTACGGACGCTACTCCGGCTGAGGGTGTGGCGGATCGCCGTCCGGCGGAGAATACTTCGTCGGCGGCCTCATCCGGCCCCCCACCTATGATGACCAGGCAACGCCTCCGTGAGAACGATCTGTTGACGACCTGTGCAAGGACTTTGGATATCGGTATGGATTGCACTCCTGATTCTTCGGGTGAAGATGACGACGGCCACCAGCAGCATAGTCGTAAGCGCACCGGCGATGTCGCCACCGGGGCAGATGACGGTTTCCGGAAGCCACCAAAGAAGAAGGTCTCGAAGCAGCCGCAGCGGCGGCCTGACACGGACGCGGTGCCAACGTCTAACCGCTACGACGTCATCCAAGACGGCGCGGACGACGTTCCACCGCCCCAGCAGCAACAGCAACAGCAGGGGGCGCAGCAGCCACCGTCCCAGCCTCAGCTGCAGCGGAAGGTGCCGCCCATTGTGTTGCAGTTTAAGAATTCCTACAAGCAACTACACACGTGGTTAAAGGAGCACTGTAAGCAGTCATTTACTGCCAAGCAGACGGGGGGTGATACCCTCAAACTTAGCCTCTCCTGTACTGAGGATTATGTGACTGTAATGGATATGGTTGGGCGAGAGGGTATCCCCATGTATACCTATCCAGCGGTCCGTCCGCCGACTCTGAAGGCGCTGTTGAAGCACATTCCGGCGTCTCTCACCCATGACGACCTGAAGGAAGAACTAGAGGACCTCGGCTTCGTCGCAACGGTGGTGGATTACCATCGTATGCCCGGGACCAATCAGCTTACTGGCCACCGCGTCGTCGTCCTGCAGGACACTCTTCGGCATCGGGAAATATTCCAGCTAACCAGGATTTACGATCTCTCCATCACCGTGGAACGTCTGCGGAAGTCCCGTGGCCCGGTCCAATGCTTCCGGTGCCAAGGGTTCAACCACGTGGCCCGTCACTGCACTATGCCGCCTATGTGCGTCAAGTGTGGTGCTGGCCACGACAGCCGCCTTTGTCCACGAAGCAAGGATGAGCCGCCCGTCTGTGGCCTGTGTGGAGGCAGTCATCCTGCCAATTTTCGTTCCTGCGCGAAGCATAAGGAGGCTAGCCGTCGGCAGCGGGGTCTTCCGCCCGTCCCGCCCTCCCGACGTGCTGATACCCGACGGAGGCGACAACCGCCGCCCACACAGCCGGCCAGTGACAAGCGTACGTGGCCCTCCCTACTTGAACGCCGGTCCGCGAGGATCCAGCCCGGTGTCACAGTGGCAGATGCACTAAAGGGCGTCTCCCAACCACGGGCGACCGCGGCTGCCGCGGTGCCCAGCGTCCCACCGCCTCCTGCCCGCCAGGACCGCCAGCCAGCTTCTCCTTCGCCTACAGCTGTGCCTACTGTTGGACTCCAAGACGTTTTCCAGCTGCTGCAGCATCTGACCACGATGGTGACCGAGTTGACCACCGCCATCGTCAACCTGCCTGCAACCATCGCCGCCACAGTGGAGGCGACGATCTCACGCAGCCTTCGGGCTCCCACTGCCGACACTTCAGTAGCCCAGCATGCCTAGACGCCGCCGCTTGGATGATTTCCGCATAGTGGCTTATAATGCCGCCAACCTCACCTACGACCTTGAGGAGCTTCGGCAGTTCTTGTTTGAACATGACGTGGACATTTGCCTGGTCAATGAGACCTTCCTCAAACCAGGCATCCGCTCCAACATCGCCAATTACCGATGCTTTCGGACCGACCGGCCGACGCAGGGGGGTGGCACGGCGATCTTCATCCGCTCCTCCATTCCGCATTGTGAAATTCAACCACCTGCCATCGGGACTATAGAAGTCACTGCTGTCCAGGTTGCAACGGCCACTGGACCCGTCACGTTTATGGCTGTTTACCGGAGCCCTCGTCGCCAGCTCCTCCTAGATGATGCCCGTCGCCTTCTCCGGACTCCTGGCAAATATTTTATTGCTGGTGACCTCAATTGCAAACACGCCACCTGGAATTCTTTGGTCACCAATCTTAATGGGCGGCTTCTTCTCCAGGCCACTGAAGAGGTGAATGCGTATGTCTGCGGTCCCGAGGAGCCGACGTGTTATCCTAGCAGAGGGAGGCCCGACATTCTTGACATCGCCATTACTCGGGGACTTAATCAGTTCCTGACTGCTGAAGTCCTTCACGAACTGAACTCCGACCACCTGCCAGTTCTCTTTCAACTGGACGTCGCCCCGGTGCAGAGTACGGGCCGGCTCAATCTCAACCGCACGGACTGGCCGTGCTTTCAGCGTCGAGTTACTGCAGCCCTGCAGCGACAGGTGGATGGCGACGGCGTTCACGAGGCCTCTGCAGCCCAGTTTGCTGATACACTCACAGCAGCTCTGGTGGGAGCGACGCCCCGCCCGCGCACCAGCACAGTCGCATCTTCCGCTCTCCCAGCGGAAATCCTCCAGGACATACGCACACGTAATCGCCTCTGCAAGGAATGGCGTGTGACCAGGGACCCACAGCTGAAGCGCCACATCAACAGCCTGCGCCGTGACATCAAGGCCGCAATTGTCCAGCATAAGAATCGACGCTGGGCTGAGAAACTGCAGGCGTTCACCCCTGACCCCATGCACTGGAATGCGGTCCGCTTTTTTACGAAGCGCAGGACACGGATGCCCCCTCTTGCAACACCGACTGGGACGGCCTATCTACATGAGGATAAGGCGAATCTCCTTGCGGACATCTTTCAGGAGAATTTTACCCCCCTTCAAGAAGATGTGGACCAGCTACACGTCGACCAGGTTGACGCAGCAGTGCAGACCATCCTCCGCGGGGATGGGGAGGAGGACCGTGACGACATACCACCTATTTCAGTGGCCGAAGTCTGTGCAAGCATCAAGGCTCTCCCGGCGTCCAAGGCTCCTGGTGTTGACGACATTACCGGACGGGTCCTGAAGAACCTGCCGCTAATGGCTGTGGTTCATCTCACTGCCATCTTCAATTGGGTTCTGCGGACTCGCACCTACCCTGCAGCGTGGAAGCACTCCATCGTTATTGCTGTTCCTAAGCCGGGCAAGGATCGGAAGGACCCAACATCCTACCGGCCTATCAGTTTGCTTCCGCACATCAGCAAGCTGTTTGAGCGGCTTCTTCTTCAGCGACTCCGGACCATCCTGGATATTCGGGAAATCCTCCCCCCGGAACAGTTTGGATTCCGCAGCGGCCACTCCACGACCCAGCAGATTGTACGTGTTGTGGAGTACATCACTCGCGCCTTCAACAACCGGGAATACTGTGGAGCGGTTCTTCTAGATGTCACGAAGGCCTTTGACAGTGTTTGGCATGCTGGACTTCTCTGGAAGATGGACCACCTTGGGTTTCCCCGAGCGTATGTGCGCCTCATTGCGTCGTACCTGCAGCACCGTACTTTCGCTGTCCGCGTTGACGCGGCTCTCTCCACTGCCAGACCTATCGTCGCCGGGGTGCCGCAGGGCTCCGTCCTGGGCCCCGTCCTTTATACTATATTTACCTCGGACCTTCCGACGTCGCCCCGAGTGGAGAAAGCCGTCTACGCCGACGATACGATGCTCTACACCAGGAGCCGGTGGCATGCCGCCATGCATTCCCGATTGCAGCAGGCATGCGACGACCTCGAGATCTGGGCAGCTCGCTGGCGCATCCGGTTCAACCCCCTGAAGACGCAGGCCATCGTCTTTACGAGGAAGACGACGATGCCGGCCCCGCCACTTCGACTCTATGGGACCGCCCTCCCCTGGCAGAAGACCGTCCGGTACCTGGGCGTTATCATGGACGATCGCCTACTGTGGAAGCCACACATCGACGCCGTCCGTACCAAAGTCCACCAGCGGATGGGTGCGCTGTACCCATTCCTTAATGAAGGGTCTGACCTCTCCATCCGGAATGGCCTCCTCATCTTCCGCTTATTTATACGACCAATTGTGGACTATGCGTGTGAGGCCTGGGGCAATGCGGCTCCCACGCATATTCAGCGTCTTCAGGCGCAACAGAATAAGATCCTCCGGCGGGTCTTCCATGTACACCCGCAGTTTCCGCATCAGTACCTCCACCATGCAGCTGATGAACTGGAAGTGATGCCCCGCATACAGCAGAATGCCAGCCGTTTTTACCGACGGTCGCGCGCCTCTGCCAATCCACTCATTCGAGACGTTGGCGCACCTCAAGATGTTCGTGACCGCTATCAGCGGCCTGTTGCACTCCTCGACCGCTGAGACTCGGGAGTGCACGAAGCGGACGCTGCTTGCAGCTCCGTCCCTCTGATTTTCTTTTTATGATCCCGCATACCCCGATGCCATACAACAAATAAAGAAGTTCAACACACCCTCTCTCCTCTGACGAATGCAGGCAATGCCGTCAGGTAAATCCTGTGTTGCTCTCCTCTTCTTGGGACATAACGACTGGCGGATGGGCGCTTGCTACCGCCCAACGTCCGACAGCCTGTGCGGAGCAGCCCCAAAGCTGCGCCACAACCGCCCGCGCCTTTCAAACCACCGAGGATGGGGCTACACACAGCCACACCACAGTCGCCAACCAGTCGCCACGGCAGCGCCGCAAACCACGGCCAAACTGCAGCTACCGCGCGCTACAGCCTGGGTCGGCCCGCCGAGAATCGCCGCCCCCGCCCAAATGCCGCCCCCACAGCCCCAGCCGACGACCCGCCACAATGGCCAAACCTTCGGCAAAACTCCCACACCGTCGCCGCGGCAGCCCGGCCAGCGCGGCCGGCGCCACAGCCACACAAGCCGAGGCGTGCGGCGATGACGGCCGTGCAAACGCGCCTCCGCCGCCCCATCGCCTTCCGTCGCCCTCCCGCCGTTTCCCGATCGGCCCGCAGCCGTCGGGCCACATCGCGCGCCGTCCTCCTCCTCTCGCCCGCCAACATTCACAGCCGTTTCTCAACAATTGCCCGCCGCAAACGGACGCCGCCTGCGCAACAGGCGCCGCCGCCCCTCGCCGCTTCCGACCCAACCCCTCGACCGAGGCAAACCGCAATCCGAATCTACAGACCAACCCAATCTGCCGTCAGCACACACGACAGCCGACCTTACACGTTGCGCGTTACACATTACGTTTACACGTCTAGGTTAGGTTCGGTTAGGTTAGGTGGACGTGGGTTAGGTTAAGGGGACTTGGGTTAGGTTAAGCGTCAAACTTAGGTTAAGCATTCAAACACGTCAGGCGTCAGAGGTTAGGTTAGGTTAGGTTAGGTTAGGTTAGGTTAGGTTAGGTTACGTTAGGTTACGTTACACGTTAGGTTAAGGGGTCAGTGCTAGGTTAAGAAGCGTCAAACGTAGGTTAAAAAAGCGTTCAAAACGTGAGGCGTGAGCCGCCGGACAGCTTACCTTACGTAGACGTTTGGGGCTCACAGGCTGAGCTCACCTCACCACACCACAGGTTAGGTTCGGTTCGGTTCGCTCGGCTCAGCGTAAAGCGCCGAGGTCAGGGTTACGTTCGTTCACCTTCGGGCGCCACACTTTCGGTTGAAAGGTCGCGACGGGACGACGTCGGCAGGCACCGCCGCAAACGGACAAAAACGTACAGACGACGTCGAAAACCGCCGACAGACGGGGGAGCAGCACGACCACGACCAGATACCGAGCGCGAACGAGACGCACGCGAACCACCCCCACCGGCCAAAGGGCACCACACAACAACCCAGAGCACCACGTGTCGACACCACAGCAACCCGCCGCTCACGCGACATGGCTGGCACCGAAGGGCAACCGCCCGCAACTGCGCTTTCCGCGCCGGCCCGGATGCACGTCGTGCTACAACAACACCACTACCGTACACAGCCGCTGTTCACAACATCACTATCATGCGCGCCCGCGGCTCGCCGCCGTCGCAGTCGCAGCCCCAACGCCAGCACTTTTGCACCACCATTCACACGCACCGCAACACAGCTCGCCGACACAGCCGAACAAAACAAACACCACACAACAACAGCAACAACGCCGCCGCCTCTACTCGTGCCGGCGACCCACCCCGCCGATGGCGCACCTTTCGCCAGCCGGCAATCGACACACACGCACGCACCCACCCACCCCCCGGGGCCCAGTGCAAAAAAAAACACACAAAAACAAAAACAAAAAAAAAACAACACAAACGACACGGGAAGCGCACACCGCCACTTCGCGCGCACGCCACCAACCAGTCGTCGTCTCAAAATAACAAACACAAACAAAATAAACTAACAACTAGGGCAACACAAAACAAAAACGCCTCGCACGAACCGCCCACAAAAAGGACAAGCACACGCACAGCCTCTGCTGACGACCACGACGCAGCGGCACGCTGCTCCTGTCCCGCGCCCCGCGCCCCGCGCCCCACTCGATTCACAACTCACGCGACACCGTCAACGACGGGCTCGCTTCCCGCAACCTACCACCTTTCCGCCACGACGCACAGCCCCAGCCCCACCCGACCCGACGACGCCCGTGGCAACGACTGCACTTTCACCACCGCCTCCCCCTTCCCCCCCAAAACACACACACACACACAGCCAGCCAAAAACGCACTCGCGACCCACACATGCACGTGCATCGGCACACGCCAACCAGTCAACGTCGACAACCACACGCAAGGCTCGAAACGAAACCGGCGTCCTTCCACGTTGCCATCAAGCTACCTACACGACACAAGACACAAGGAACAAACACAACAGCCGGCCCCACTAATTCCCACTCTCACGCCGCAAAAAGCACACCGAAACCGCCAAACGCACGCACATTCCCCTTCGCACTGACACCGACCGGCTCGCTACCACACACCTCTCGGCAGCCGTTTCACGCCAATTCGCCACACCGCCCACACAGTCGACAAGCGCCCGCCCTGTACGGCACACGCAACGACGCAGCGCAGCAAAGGGCGCCCGCAACACATACCTCTCCTCTCTCTCCCTCTCCGCCGCCCGACGCGCCAACCGCCACGCCACACCGCCAGCCACTCGCAAATTGTGCACTGCCACCAGCCACACGTCCAACACGCCGCGCCGCCTCCGGCCACCCGCCAGGGGGCGCTCACGTCCGCGACAACAGCGCGGCCCGCCGGGCCGAACCGAACCGAACCGAGCCGCCGCTGCTCTGCACTCGGCACGGCCACACCCTGCTGCAGACCGGGCTCGTCTCTCTGTACGCGTCTGCCTGCGCATCAACACAACACGACCTTTTTTTTTTTTTTCTCTCTACCGCCATCCCTTCTTCTCGCGTTTTACTCGTTGTTGCAGCAGCGGCGCACACCTACACATCCACAGCCCCAGCCGAGCCGAGCCGGCCTCACCTCAGGGCCCGCCGCCAGCGTCTCCTCCTCGGGCACAGGTGCGGTGCTGTGGCCGCCCATCCAACCGCATTGCTGGCCGTCCAGCCGCCAGGCGTTCCCACTGCCGCGAGCCACGCCGCGCACCGACCCTGCTGCAGAAAACGAAGCATAGCCAGAGACCGACCGATACACAAAGCAAGCCGTCGCCTCGCCTCTTGTCCTTCCTGCCTTCCTTTCGCCCCCCCCCCCCCTCCTTTTTTTTTTTTTATTTTGTTTTCTTCTTTCTTTCTTTCTTTGGCCCTCTCTCCTTCCCGCCCCATGGCGGTTACGGCACCGCCTGCAGCGGCAGATTTTTTGCGCCCACACGCCTACTCCTACCACCATTAACCTTGCCCTGCCCATCAACGTCGCAGTCGAACCGACGCTTGCCAACACACTGCCCACGTTCCTTTCTCTTTTCGGCCTACGCCCATTACGCGCCGCCGCCACAGCACCTTCCCTTCCCACAACACACCGACGTCATCACACGCACCCACAAACAGGGGCCACGACCGTGTTCCTCGCCCACTCCCATCCCGCACGGTACGCACATTCCCAACTACTACCGCGCACCCTCCCTTTCCAATCTGTGTGTCTCTGTGTCTGTGTCCTGTGTCCTGTCCGCGCGTGACGCCTCTCAACATCCGCCGTCCCCCGTCCCGTTTTCGCCCCCATGCCGTCGTCGCGCCGCCTCCTCCCCGTCCACCGCCGCCCCTGTCCGCCCCGCACCACACCATACACCGCTGCTTGTCCCGGCCGTTGCCACCAAAGGCGCCGACCGCAAACGCGCCACGCCGCAGCCCCCGTGCGTCTCGCTCGCTTGCATCTCCGTGCCGACGCTGCCTCTCTTCCCGCTCGCACTCGACCTCGACAACACAGTCTTTGGCTCCGCCACTGCGTGTTCCGGTGGTACGCACGCTGCAACACGTATGTATTCGTTACCAGAGCGATGGCGAGGCATGACAGCATCTCTGTCTGACCAGAGAGTTATTTATCGTTGCTAGTCGGCGCTTGGACCGCGCCAGACGACAGTAGTGGCACGCACCGGGTCGCCAGGAACAGTTGTTATATATATTGTAGCGCGAGTCGGGAGAGGTAGTAGTCGGTCGACAGTAGTAGCGGGTGGACGGTTGTACTGAGCGGGCGTCGGCGGCGTGCTCTGCTCGTCTCGCGACTCTGGTCACGGTTCGGGACGATGTATAGTATATTGTGTTATAATCAAAAGGTAGTGTGAAGCTGCATTGCGCAAATCTGATAACGTATGTTCATTGTACTTATTTTGTTCAACAACAAAAGCCCCACTATTACTTTTTTCTAAAGCAACTTTTGTCTTTTAACGAAAAACATTCACTTTTTAAAGACTACTTCCTATGGCATTTCCCTCCAAGGAGTGCAATTAATTACCAGCCAGCACTCATTCATTGCACACAGCTGTGTAAGGGGTATCTACAATTGAGGAGCGGATATAAATGCAACTTTTTTGTTTTTTTTTTTTTTTTTGTGTGTTGTAACCTCCCCGCAAAATTTAAAATAATGGACAATGTTATTTACGGATGCTAATGGACATTGCGCTAATTGTAACCTCGCCCACAATGAGAGGTATTGAAAATGGCAACAAAAATGTGAAATTCGCAATCCGACTCAAATATAAATTCTTCACAACATTTAAAGTCCGTTCAGTGACAAGAAACTTCAATTGAGCCGAAATATCGGTCTTTGGCCCTGTGCAAAACAATCAGAATTAAAGTCTTACCTCAGAATAAATGGATGTCACATTTCTGCTCTTGTTGTTGCGCAGCGCTTGGAGGAACTGCATTGCAAATAATAATATTCTCTTTTTTTGTGATTTTAGTGAAATTTTTCTTCAAAGAAGTGGAATGAAATGGGAAGTGCAACGAACTCTTTAGTTCAATAAAACATTACATTTTTGAAAAATGCTTTTGAAATAAAAATTATTTTTGGGGAACTTGTTGGAGAATTAATTACAATAAATATAATTTTTCATTATCTAATGATTATATTAATTAACAGTATACCTCCTTCACCATCTTGACCAGTGTTGCCGACCGCCTACATCACACAACCGCACTCGGCTGCTACTACTGACCGACCGCTCTGCATGACGACTATTAGCGTACTGCACGCGACGACTACTGACAGAGTACAGCCCTCAACTAGACAGAGCTACAGACTCGCAACGACTGACTGACTGACTGACTGACTGACTGACTGACTGAGAACCGCTCGCAACACTCGCGCGGTCCAGCGCAAACTCTCTGGTCACAGATGCTACAATGTCTCGCCATCGCTGCTATGTTACATACGTGTTTCAGTGTCTTTTTCATTGGGGTAACGATCTTTGGCTCTTTTTATTCTGAATACAGGGCCAAAGGTCAACGCTGCTGCCCTTATACAATTTATCAGGTTCCATTATGTCTGTTGCAATGTTACATACGGTTCATTCTTTCATTAATATTATCGTTGGGTTTGTTTTGTAGGGACGTTAACATTCTGGCACATTTTTATTATCATCGGACTCTCTGCTATTTGTGCAGGGAGGTTATACCTGGGTCCATTTCCATTTCCATTTCCATTTACATTTTAATATTGATAGACTTTTTGTTTTCTTTTTTTGTTTCTTGTTGTTTTTCCTTCTTTTTTCTTGTTGTTTTTTTTTCTTTCTTTTTTTTTGTTTTGTTTTGTTTTTCCCGCTCTCACCACCACCGCCGCATCACGCCTTCCGTTTTCTTCTTGGTTTCTTTTCTGTTCTTCAACTGCTTCAACATCACCGCGCCCCATTTCCACACCACAGCCATCAGCCTCCAAGACGGGCAGGCGCAGTGTGCCATTTCCGGCGCACAAGCACACCCGTACGGTACTCTCCTCGCCCCCACGCCACCAACAACACAGCGACCACGCGGCTTTCAGGCATGGCATGGCACGGCACGGCACGGCACCGGCGAAATGCGCCGCCCCCGCCCCTCCGCGCATCCGTCCGTCTCGCCACGTTCACTGACAGCCGCGTCTGCGGCTACACCACGACAACCACAACACAACACCGCTCCCCTCCCTGGCAACTCATTGTTTTTCTCCTCCTCTTTTGCACAAACCACAACGCCGAGCACAGGCGCAAGCCACCCACACCGCGCCCCTCCCCGTCCCGTCTTTGGCCGCCGCTCCTCGTTTCCTCGTTTGCCCCCTCCCATCTCCCGAAATGCCATGCCAGCAGCGTTACGCATGCCCCTCCCCTGTCCACACAACACTACCGCCAAACGAACAGCCTTCCGGGCCACATGCAGGGCACGCCCACCTCCAAACACTGCCAATTCACGGACGCACGCACGCACACACACACACACACACACACACACACACACACACACACACACTTTCCCGACACCTTTCTGTACGGAGGGTGCGTCATCTCGACCGTGACAGAGTGACGCCAACTATCGACGATCCATTTCCCCCCACTGGTAAAACACGTCCACTAACACCTACATACATCATTCAAGTACACAGACAATAGCATACACACAATGGGAGGGCACACGAACATGGACGGCACGGCACTGTCACACACTCTTCCTCAGAACCAACCATACCAACAAACGTTACGTACAACCGGGAAAGCGAAAGCGAAAGCAAAAGCAAAAAGCAAAGGCCAATGCAGCCGTCAAAGGTAACGTTCACCACGGCAGACACTTGCAGCCGCGCCGCCGTTAAACGCATTTCAGTGCGGCTCCAATACGCCTCCGACACGGGAACGTTCCGTTGCTCTACGAATGCGTTTCTCCCCTTTTTCCCTTCCTCTCTCTTTTGCCCCCCCCCCTCTGTCCTTTCCTCCTGCACTCTTGCCTCCTTCCTCACGTTCTGCCCAGACATTCGACCGATCAAAGTCAACCTGTCGTTACCGTTCTCAGCGCGACGGTGTACAACAGTATGACGGGTGTGCCCACGACTTCGGTTCAGTTGCGTGACGCCGGTCTATCGCGCCGATCGACAGTTACTCAGGGGGGCGACGGATCGGACCACGTCACCGACACACAAAACACTTTCAAACAAACAAATACATACCGGATGGACACAGACAAACACGTGTACAGACATTCGCCAAAAACGGCCGCCGCCGCCGCCGCCGTCGTCTAGCGTCGCGCTTACTGTACTGCACTGGACACGCGTGCATCTTGAATGACGACATCGGTGTGCGTGCGTCGTACGCAATCAGTCAGACACGGCTATCAAAAATCAGAGTCGAATGGTACATCATCGTGCGTGTCGCCGTACACGTACAGTACAATGCAACAACAATGCGTCTTCATGGCACGTTCATTTCAACGTCACTCACACACCTCCACGCTGCAGTTACGTCGCACCATTGTCAAACTCGGCGTACAGCAAAGGGAATAGTGGGCGGCAAACAAAAACCACAAAAAAAAACAACATTTCACATTTCACCCTCGCCATGTATGATGTGCAAAAAACAAACCCGCAAACGGCCGTCGTTACGGTGACACAAAAGTCGGCGATCGCACTGTCCCCCCTCGCAGACAGGTAACACACACACCAACAACACCAAATGGGTCAAAAACCACGCCAACGAGGCGTGCCACCATTCCACGCCACGGCGACCAACCTCGTGGCCGTACCCCGCGCAACACGCTTTGACGCGCCCCCCCACCCACAATCAAAATGCACACATACATCACAGCCGTCCACACAAACAACAACAACAATTCCGCCCTTCCCGCAAAAGGCAAGTTGGTGGCCCTGAAAAGGGCCGTTTTGCCGCTCTCGCAACGGAGGAGCATTCTCTCTCCATCCTTCCTTCCGTTCCAGAGCCACCTCCTTACTTGGAGCTCGTGTACTTGGTCACCGCCTTCGTGCCCTCGCTCACGGCGTGCTTGGCCAGCTCGCCAGGCAGCAACAGCCGCACAGCGGTCTGGATCTCGCGGGACGTGATGGTCGAGCGCTTGTTGTAGTGCGCCAGGCGAGAAGCCTCGGCCGCAATGCGCTCGAAAATGTCGTTCACGAAGCTGTTCATGATGCTCATCGCCTTCGACGAGATGCCCGTGTCAGGGTGCACCTGCTTCAGCACCTTGTAGATGTAGATGGCATAGCTCTCCTTCCTCTTGCGCTTCTTCTTCTTGTCGCCCTTCGAAATGTTCTTCTGCGCCTTGCCAGCCTTCTTGGCGGCCTTCCCGCTAGTCTTGGGCGGCATCTCGAACCAACGTACGGCGGCAGCAGCAACACCAGTAGCAAGCGCTCCGCTCTAGTCAGCGTCTCCCCACACAGTGGCACCCGCCGCCAGCCGCCGCCGCACCTTTACCAGCTCGCCCTGTTGCGGCCGCCGACCAATGGGGCGCGCGCGCAACCGGCCGCCGCACCCGAGCCCATAAAGCACCCCCACCCCGGCTGCGCCGGCACGCTCCCGCCTCCGATCCGCTCGCCACCAGCGCTGGGCGATCTCTGACGGCAGTCGGCTACGCCACCGCTAGCCACTGCGACCTCAGTGCCGCCACGCGGCCAGTGCGCAATTCCGCCTAACGGACCGCGCCTCCACGTAATAATTCGACGAGTCGGAAACAAAGAACCAGCAAGAATGCTTCACACGAAAGTGTAAATGCACGCTTGACTGGCCACCTTCCAAAAAAGCACCAAAAATTGTCGTGTTCTTTCCCCATTGACAGTTGATAGGCGAGATGTTTCGGAAAGCCGAAACGTAGGGACACCTGTTAGTTAGGGATTGTCGTAGGTCAGGGCCCTGTCCGCGGACAGACCAGCCCGCGCCTACAGCGCAAAGGCTTAGACAGCAGGGTACAGTTACCAGCTTATACCCCAAGAAAACACGTTAGGAACACTCCGAACCACACAGATACATACACATCTCACTACGACACTACAGAAACAGACCATGTCAAACCACTCTACACTGAATACAACACACCACTCTGAGATCATCATCATGCCCAATGACGGATCCGAACTAATGCCGCCGCCGAGTCAAATACGCCCAACAAACACCGCAACGTTGCCGCCACCGAGCCAAATACGCACTGTCGTGAATGTCACTGACATCCTGCCTGCCACATCAACTGATGACGAAGGCCCACAGACGACTGAGCGGAAAAAGGCAAGAAAAACACAACCCAGCGCGAAGACACGGGCCAAAAAAGCTGAAAAATCTGGCACCACAACAACCGCCGAAGCAAAAGCAAAACAAAAGCTGATACCACCTTCCGCACCCGAAGACAGAGCAGCACCCACACCCCAGACGAGCGGCAATACCGACAAACAAACATCTGGTGATGACAATCCAGTAAAAAACAGCCCCCCAAACAAAACCCAAGCTGACGAACCAGCCAATGAACAAACAGCAGACGGGACAACTATACAAACACCAGCAGAGTCACCGGAAATACGCCCCTCAAACGAAAGTGTGGACCAAGACGCAGACGAAAATTGGCAGCAGGTCACCAACAGACGATCCAGAAAAAACTCAGCGACAAGCAAGGATACCACACAAACAGGACAAACAAAAAATACAACAAATCCGGAAACACAGCCCAAACAGGCGACGCCAGCAAACCACCGTTTCTCGCTCCTTATAAAAAATCTTAACAAAAGCGAATCCCAAAAATCGCTGTCAATAGCCATAGAGGGGATCCAGGAGCCTACTAACATTATAAACATGTCAGTAAGAAACAATGGCACAGCTATACTCCACAGCACGAACCCAGCAATTGCGAAAATCCTAGAAAGGAACCTACGAAGCAGCAGACCAAATATGGAAATAGAACCGCTACCTTTCAAAAGCAACCAGCCAGAAATACACAAAACATATGCACCAACCTTCAGCGTGGTAATTCAGCACGTCGACTATGACATAACGCCCGAAGAAATAACCAAAGAACTCGAAAAGCAAAATTTCGACATAAAATTCGTATGCCGAGTAAGAAGCAGGGACACGAACAAAGAACTAAAAATGATGCGAGTAATATCGCACGACCAGGCAACCATAGACCGTCTCCTAAGCGAAAACATCCGCATGTTCCACCGGACGTACCCAGTAGAACCGTCTAGGCTACCGGCTCCTCAACCTGCCTTCTGCGGAAAGTGTTCCAGCTACTCCCATACAACGGCAAACTGCAATGCCAAAACACCAATCTGCAGTAAATGCAGCGAAGCACATTTCTCCAGCAGATGCACCTCGCAGGACAAGCCGCGATGCGCCAACTGCGGCGAGCAACACGCAGCATACGACCCAAAATGCCCCAAAAGACCACCGGCACCTACCAGCGAGAACACAACAGCCACAGTAAAATGCGTTGATGAACCAGCGAAACAAGCAGAGAAACCAGAAGACACCTATATCAAAACCGACGACCTCCTCAGAGCCATCACTGTAGCACTAATAAACGTGTTCCCCGAAAAGAAAAACAAAATCACAAACGAACTACAGAAGGTATCAAAGCAGTATTTCAACAGGCAGTTCGAGGTGAACCAAACAGGAAACTACCTACACTTCCTGATAAAAACAAAATCACTCGACACGAACAAACAAAACAGAAACAGAGTGTGGGGCCCACAACAAGAACAGTCACCTTCGCTAGTATAAACAGAAAAAGACACCTCAAAATAGGGTTCGTCAACGCGAACGGTTTCCGAGCCAAACAACCGATGCTGGAACACCTAACAACCCAAGAGGATATATCAATCCTCGGGATCGCGGAAACAAGAGCAAACCAGCTTCCCCTACAAATAAGAGACTATATCTGCCACAGAGAAGACACATCAACAGACCCTAACAGCAGATCCCACCACGGAGGGGTAGCCATATTCCATGACCAACAGATCCCAGCCATTCGCGTCGACGTACCCGCCGCCTTCAACGATGTCCAAGCAGTAATCATCAGGCTCCAAACCAAATTGTTTAACACCATCAACGTAGTCACACTCTACGTCCCGCCAAGAAACAGAATACCGTTGGACTTCATACAATACATAATAAACCTAGGACCGTTCATAATTATAGGAGACTTAAATGCTAGATCAACAACGTTCGGGGACCATGCGACAAACATTAACGGAAGAGACCTCGACAATCTGCTCGATGACCCAAACATAATACGACTCGAGAATAAACTGCCAACGTTCATCAACCACCTCGGAAGCTCCATACCAGACCACATACTCTGTAGCGCCAACCTACGCATACACTGCAGCGATATGTGGATCGGCGACGGTATCGGTAGTGACCACCTTCCGCTCATCTTCAGCCTGGACTTGTTTAAAATCACTCCAAAACGAAAGGAAATCAAGACGATTCATGACTTAAACAAGATAAACGAACAAAAATACAAGGAAATACTCACCAACACCCTACCAGCTCCCCTCAACATCAACACAGTAGAAGAACTCGAAGAATACAACGATAAAGTGACCTCTGCAATAAAACAAGCAACAGAAGAAGCAGCACCTGAAAAAAGAATACGCCCAGGATACCAACAAATCCCCTCTCACATACTCGAAAACATCAAGCTGAAGCGAAAAGTCTACAAACTTTTCAAAAAAACACAATATGATCAACACAAAACAGAATGGAACAGACTCAACACACTCGTCAGACAACAACTCGCCGAATATAGAAACCAAAGATGGACACAAACCTGCAGAAGACTAGATCACAGACAGGCAGGACTATTCTGGAAAACTTTCAAACAAATCTGTGGCCACTCACACTCAACCGAACCACCTATTATAGACAACAACACCATCATAACACAAGACAAGGACAAAGCAGAAGTTTTCAAAAATGTGCTAGAGAACATCCACAAACTCCCAGAGGATGAAAAATTCGACCTAGAACACGAAAATATAGTCAAAATGGAGCTACCAACCATAATGTCCACCCCCACAGTACACAATATGGAAGAAGCAAGACTCATGGAAGAAATCAGCTACAAAGAAATCACAGAAGCCATCGGAAGCGGCAAAAACAACGCGCCAGGACATGACGGAATCACCAGACGACAACTAAGACTAGCCCCACAGGATAAGTTACTAACAGCAATGAAAACCTTATTCAACGGAGCAATCAAGCTACATACCATCCCGAAAAAGTGGAAGACAGCAAAAGTGAAAATGCTACACAAACCTGGAAAACCACCCAATAACCCACTATCTTACAGGCCGATAACACTACTCCCAGTGATGGGAAAATGTTTCGAAACAGTAATCACAAACCGAATCCAGGACTACTGCACCAAAAACAAACTCATCCCCAAAATTCAAGCAGGCTTCCGAAAAGAACACTCAACCATCGATCCCATACTACGCCTCTGCAACAAAATCACAGAAGGACTTAACCTATGCGACATCGCGTCAACACTGATGTTAGACATAGAAAGAGCCTTCGATAAGGTGTGGCATGCTGGCCTTTACTATAAGCTGCTGAAAATGGGACTACCTCAAAATCTAATCTCACTACTCAAAAATATACTCGACGAAAGACCGACTAGAGTATACGTTAACGGCAAGCCATCAAACATCTTCTATCCAGAGGCAGGGGTGCCGCAAGGAGCCATACTCTCACCACTGCTGTACTCCCTTTACACACATGACATCCCACAACCCACCAGGTGGAACGAAGGGCTAGCACTCTACGCCGATGACACGGCTTACTGGTGTCACTCTATGACAGCGGCAGGACTCTCTGAAATGACAGCGCAATACATTCAAAAGCTAGAGCCGTGGCTAGCAAAATGGAAAATAAGACCAAACGCCCTCAAGAGCCAGCTTATAGTTTTCCAGCATAGGAACAGGACAATGGACAGAAGCCAAAGCCGAAAAGACATCACAGTGCAACTATGGGGACAAAACATTACACCGCAAGACACTGGCAAATATCTAGGCATCACGTTAGACAGGACTCTATCTTGGAGCAATCACATCACGGAAATACTAGCAAAAGCGCGGCGCAGAATGGGGCTGATAAAGATTATCAGGGGTAGGGGGCATGGAGCTACCACGGAGACAATGCTGCACACATATAAGGCATTCATCCGACCAGTACTGGAATACGCAGCCCCAGTCTGGATGGCACACAACCAACAAACCCAGAGAGTGTGTGCAACGGAAAGGCGTATATTACGAATTGCGCTGAACGTACCATGTAGCACAGGAGAGTCAATAGTATACGACCAATCTAGGATAGAACCATTATCGCATAGACTAATAGAACTAAGTTATAGGATAGGACTAAATAGACTAAAAAGCAACACCCTCACAACAGAAGAACTGAAAAAGGAATACCACACCGCAAACTTCCCAGCATACCGATACCCAATACCAACACATACCGTAATATCAGCAATAGACATAGTAGACCCACAAAACGAAGAAATAGCAAACTTACACAAGGACCAGCGAATACTACAACACCTGCTCCAAACGGAAGAGAATGTATAAAGCAAACCAACAGAGACAATACAAAAAAACGGAAAGAAGCACAAAGAAAACACCCAACCCTTGCTGAGGTTTTTAAGGAGGTTTCCCTCAGCAGTAAGGCGAATGCCAGGGCTGTGAATACTCCTCCAAACTAGAAACTAGATAAGATGTAAAAAAAAAAAAAAAAAAAAAAAAAAAAAAAAAAAAAAAAAAAAAAAAAAAAAACCAGACAGACAGTAGAATACAACGGTCAGAATTAGATATCAGATAGAATACGGATAGGAAATAGGAATAGCATGTAAGAATAGTATATAAGAAATCCACCCAATGTTGAAATAAAGAGAGTCCAAACAGTATCAAAGTAAGATAAGCTAAGGCGTCAAAATGGCATTAGGCCATCAGTGCGCCCGCCTCTCCCCATAAGGGATTGGAATGAAACATAAAAAAAAAAAAAAAAAAAAAAAAAAAAAAAAAAAAAAAAAAAAAAAAAAAAGCACTCCGCTGCTCGACTCGCTGCCGCTCGCACCGGTCGTTTTCGTTTCCTTCTCGTGTGCACCGTCGCTAGCCCATCGCCATGTCCGGACGCGGAAAGGGAGGCAAAGTCAAGGGCAAGTCAAAGTCCCGCTCAAGCAGGGCTGGGCTCCAGTTCCCGGTCGGCAGAATCCACCGCCTCCTGCGCAAGGGAAACTACGCAGAGCGCGTCGGCGCCGGGGCGCCCGTCTACCTCGCCGCCGTCATGGAGTACCTCGCGGCTGAGGTGCTCGAGCTGGCCGGAAACGCGGCCCGCGACAACAAGAAGACGCGCATCATCCCGCGCCACCTGCAGCTTGCCATCCGCAACGACGAGGAGCTCAACAAGCTCCTGTCGGGCGTCACCATCGCACAGGGTGGTGTCCTACCCAACATCCAGGCCGTCCTGCTGCCAAAGAAGACCGAGAAGAAGGCCTAAAGGAGGCCAGGCAATCGCAGCGCCGCGTGCTCCCCTGCACGCAACGCGCTTTGCCGGCTCGGCTCGGCCCGGCCCACAACAATCGGCCCTTTTCAGGGCCACCACACAAACCTACGTCCAAAGCAAAATTTCAGTCGTCCTCGCCGCACCTTGTTTTGTTTCAACTTTGCACTTTCACAGCACAGCCGCCGCCGGCGCACGTCCGCCATCTTGTCGTCCACACAGCCCGCACACACACACACACACACACACACACACACACACACACACATTTTGCACGGTCGCAGAGTCGCCTTCCAAACGACAACGGCAGCAATAATGACCATTGTTAAAGGGAGGCGTGTCGACACACCGCCCTCCACTCCCGCGCGCAACGGCCGTCGACACGAACGAAACAGCTGATCCGGCCGCCTATGCCCACACGCCTTGCCTCGGAAACCCCAACGCCGCCGCAAACACACAGAGCCAAACCACGCAAGCAAATAATTACCGCCTCTCTCGCACAACAACACACAGCCCGCCATCTCCGTCGCGATCGATACAAAGACACACAATAACAAACACAAACGAAGCAGCTCCACACACAGCCAGCCACATGACACGTTTCCTTTCCTTCTCCCCTCCCAGCCACATCACGTCGCTCAAACGGAAAGAAAGAAAGAAACAAACAAACAAACAAACAAACAAACAAACGAACAACACAGCGCACACACACGCAGCAACAACAACAACAACAACACAGACTCTTTCGCACTTTTCAACTTCCGAACAGTGTGGTGGCCCTGAAAAGGGCCGTTTTCTAGTCTCTCCCACCCACAAGCACGGCCGCGGGAAGGCCAGCGCCCGCTGCGACGCAGCCTAACCGCCGAAACCGTACAGGGTGCGCCCCTGCCTCTTCAGGGCGTACACCACGTCCATGGCCGTCACAGTCTTGCGCTTGGCGTGCTCAGTGTACGTCACCGCGTCGCGGATCACGTTCTCCAGGAACACCTTCAGCACCCCGCGGGTCTCCTCGTAGATCAGACCAGAGATGCGCTTCACGCCGCCCCTGCGAGCCAGGCGGCGGATGGCGGGCTTCGTGATGCCCTGGATGTTGTCGCGCAACACCTTGCGGTGCCGCTTGGCGCCACCCTTGCCGAGCCCCTTTCCTCCCTTGCCGCGGCCTGTCATCCTTCCTTCCTCGGGCAAAGCAAAACGTGCACAAACAGCAGCTGCAGCGGCTGGCGAGTCGGCTACGGTCTGCGCCCAGCGCGCCCGCCGCCCCCCTATATAGACTCTGGCCCGCCCTCCCCCCACCACGCGCAACCGAGGGCATATAAGCGCAGCACGGAGGCGCGCGGGCCCGTTGTCAAGGCAGCACCGGACGCCGCGCCGCACCTAACCTCCACGCACGCCGCTCCGCTACCGCCAACGCTACCGCCATGGCCCGCACAAAGCAAACGGCCCGCAAGTCCACCGGCGGAAAGGCGCCGCGCAAACAGCTCGCCACCAAGGCGGCGAGGAAGAGCGCGCCCGCCACCGGAGGCGTCAAGAAGCCCCACCGCTACAGGCCGGGCACCGTCGCCCTGCGAGAAATCAGGCGCTACCAGAAGAGCACAGAGCTGCTCATCCGCAAGCTGCCATTCCAGCGCCTAGTGCGCGAGATCGCCCAGGACTTCAAGACCGACCTGCGCTTCCAGAGCTCCGCAGTCATGGCCCTGCAGGAGGCCAGCGAGGCCTACCTCGTCGGCCTCTTCGAAGACACCAACCTGTGCGCAATCCACGCCAAGCGCGTCACCATCATGCCCAAGGACATCCAGCTCGCGCGCCGCATCCGCGGCGAGCGCGCCTAAACCGCGCCGCGGCACCGCACCGCACAAACAAAAACGGCCCTTTTCAGGGCCACTAACATCTCTCCGTCGCGAGCAAACTTTGTCGGTCGCCTGCCTCTCGCCCCGCAACCCAAAAACAAAAACCACCACTTCCCGTCCGTCCGCCACACACACCCGCTCACTCTGCCTGCCTGCTAGCAGCGCGCAACAATCACACATCATCCCTCCCCGGCGCTCAAAGCGCACAATACCCAACGGCCGACGTCACACCGCACGGGTGGCTGGCCGGCCGCCGCTTTCGTTTCGAAAACAAAAAAAACCCGCACTCCACTCCGACGGCCAACGGCCAGGCAGGCGCGCTCGCTCGCTCTACACGCCACCGAAATCCCCGCCGACTCCTTCCACATCTCAACGTGCCCCCCGTTGCAAAACATAACACACACAAAGAAACAAAACAAAGACCAGACACGACTAGACAAGACACACATCCGAGAAGAACGAACGCAGGCAAGCCAACCAACGTATTCAAACAAAACAACGTGACAGAAAACCAACCGTCGGCCGCCGCCACAAACACGGCGACAATCAACCACGACAACAACAACACCGCTTACCGCTACCGCCGCCCACACCCGCCACCGACCCCCGCAATCAAACCACCACGGCACGCAAACAGCATCCCCACGGGCATACAGACAGACACCCACACCAAACGCAACACGACAATCAAAACCTTCCCCGACGTGCTTTGATGGCCCTGAGAAGGGCCGTTTTGGGCCGCGCGTCTCTTGCGCGCCACTAGACGACGACGGGGGGTGGGGACGACGGGGTCAAGCGCCAAACCCTTCCTTTCCCATCTCTTTCTCCTCTACTCTACTCTACTTCTTCTTCTTGGGCGAAGCCTTCGCCTTAGACGGCGTCGTCGCCTTCTTCGGGCGCGGCGCCTTCGGCTTCTTCGTCGGAACCTTGGCGGCCTTCTTCGCCTTCGACGGCGACTTGGCCTTGGCCGGCTTGGCCGCAGCCGCCTTCTTCGCACCCGCGGGAGCGGCCGACGCCGCAGACGCCTTCTTGGCGGCGCCCGCCTTCCGACCGGTCGCCGCCTTCACGCCACCAGCCTTCTTTGCGCCGGCCGCACGGGCGCCCTTCTTCTCCTTGCTGGCCGGAGCGGCGCGCTTCTTCTTGGCACCGCCAGCACGAGCCTTGCCGCCCTCGGCCGCCCCCCCGCCGCCGGCGCCGGCAAGCTTGAACGAGCCGGACGCGCCCTTCCCCTTCGTCTGCACCAGCTCGCCCGCCACGACGGCCGACTTGAGGTACTTCTTGATAAACGGCGCCAGCTTCTCCGCGTCCAGCTTGTAGTGCGCGGCTATGTACTTCTTGATCGCCTGCAGCGACGACCCGCCGCGCTCCTTCAGACTCTTGATGGCGGCCGTCACCATCTCAGAGGTGCGCGGGTGCGCAGGCTTGGCGCGCGGCTTCTTCGCAGACGACGCAGACTTGGCCTTCTTCGTAGTGCCGGTGGCGGCGGGTGCCGCAGCAGTCTCGTTCGTAGCCGCCTGATCTGCCATTTCGACGACGCGCGTAACACACAGCGAGAGCGAGAGCGAGAGCGAGCGGGACGGCAGGCACGCAAGCACAGCACAGCACGGCAGAGCAGAGCAGAGAATCAGGCTGTCGCATCATGGTGTAGTGTCCTCCAGGTTGACACTACTGGTGTGTGGGTGAAGTTCTGGTAGAATCGCTCTACCCTTCCTTCAACAAGTGGGACATCAGTGTCCTTCCAGGTTTTTCTTAGAGAGAAGCTTTTGGGTGTCTATGCTGCCCTGCTTCGTGGGCAATTTGATAATTGATGCTTGCTGCGGTTTTTTTTTTTTTTTTTTTTTTTTTTTTTTTTTTTTTTTTTTTTTTTTTTTCCCCGCAGCAGATGTGGCTAGGCGCTACTTGTTACGTAGCAATGTCTTCTAATCTGGTAGGGCGGCAACGTCTGCTGGCCGTCTCAGCAGGTCCGGCCAGCGGAGTGTGCGTCGCCAGTGTGGACGTTGTCCCAGATTCCTTATCAGCGGGTTGGTGGATGTACCCGCTTTGTTGTAGAAGTTTGTGGCCGCTTCTTCGAACCGCCTGCGTAGCGGTTCGATGTCTGCGACCACGTGAGTGTCCTCCGTCGGGAAGTCCCTTGGGAGGTGAAGAGCTAACCTGAGAGCCCTGTTCTGCAGTTTTTGCAGCCGCTCCAGGTTAGTTTGCGCCGTGTTGCCCCACACTACCGCCGCGTATTCGAGGAGAGGTCGAATTACGGACTTATATAGCGTGAGGCCGACGCAGGTAGGCAGCGTCGTAGTGGGGTTTAGCAGTGGGTAGAGGAGTCTTAGTCTACCCAGTGCTTTGCCCCTGATGCTCTCCACGTGTGGCCTCCAGGTGAGGTGCCGGTCCAGTGTGACGCCCAGGTACTTCGCAGTACCGTTCCACGGGACCGGGACGCCTCGGACCGAGACTGTGGGCGCGTCGTCCTTGACGTGTCTCGTCGCAATGACGATGGCCTGGGACTTCTCCCCATTGTAGGCCAGGCGCCATTTTTTCGCCCAGTCAGTGAGGGCGTCGGTGGCCGTCTGAAGTTTCCGCTGCAACGCCTCGACGCATCTGCTGCGGCTGTACACGGCCGTGTCGTCCGCATACAGCGCCAGGTTGACGTGGGCTGTGCGCGGTGGGTCGGCCGTGTACAGAGAGTAGAGCGTCGGCCCAACGACCGAGCCTTGAGGTACACCCGCGAGTATACGACGCTCCGTGGAGATTCCACTGTCTGCTCTGACGTGGAACGTTCTGCCCTCGAGGTAGCTCTGTAAGAGCTTCACGTGCGACACCGGGACGCCCAGGTCAAATAGTTTGAACAGGAGGCCCCGATGCCACACGGAGTCGAAGGCACGCGACACGTCGAGCAGGAGAGCGCCGAAATACTCGCGTCGGTCGATGGCACCGAACGCCTCCTCTGCTAGGCGCAGCAGCTGGTGTGTCGTGGCGTGTTGACTCCTGAAGCCAAACTGTTCGTTTGGTAGGAGTTGTTCTGCCTCGATGATCGCCCGCAGGCGGACCAGATACAGGCGTTCGAATATTTTCGAAAGTGCTGGAAGCAGGCTGATTGGCCTGTAGTTTTTCGCCCTTCGAATGTCCTTCCCTGGCTTGGGGAGGGCTACTATTTCAGCATGCTTCCAGCACGACGGGAACTGTTTGCTGAGCAGCACCTGGTTGAAGGTTGACGCGAGGACGTCGGCTGCCGTGTCTGGTAGCTGCTTCAGCATTATGTTCGTTACGTCATCTGGTCCACCTGCTTTTTTAGCATTTAGGTGGCGAAGTTGCAGCTTGACTTCGTCGGCTGAGATCGGCGGAATGGCGTCTTCTACCTCGTCATACTCGGCATCGAGGAAGACGGGGAGGCGTTCTTCTACCATCTGGATGTGGGCGGCGTCTATCGGGTCGTCGACCGGAGTGAAATTCGCGGCGAACGCGTCCGCTAGGGCTTCTGCCTTCGCGTTCGGCTCGCTCACGAATTCGGCTCCCACTTGCAGCGGCGGAATCCGTTGCATACGGCGCAGGTAGCCTTTTACGGCTTTCCACGCCGAGCCGTCATCGATGTTTAGTTGCTCCACCTTGCGCGCCCACTCCTGATTGCGGTGCGTGTCTACATCGGCCTTGATATGCCGGCACAATCTATTTAATTCGCGCTTTGTGGCTCGATTTCTTGTCCTCTGCCACTCGCGCTGTAGGCGGTTCTTTTGCGCTATAGCCTCCCGGATGTGTCGTGGGAGAGGGTGTGGCCGGCAGTCGATGTTGGCGTCGTCTCTGACAGGCGTGGCCGCTGCCGCGGCGTCAACTATCGACTGCCTGATGTGTTGAAGTGCTGCGTCTGCTCCGTGTTCCGCCGCGTCCGGTGTGGCCTCAAGGGAATCGGCGACGGCGTTGCGGAACTCGTCCCAGCTGATGTCTCGTATGTCGAGCCCTCTCCGCTGTCTTGGGAGAGCGTCGGCGTCGAGGTCAAATATGACCGGTACGTGGTCGGAGGACATCTTTGGCCGCGTACCGGCCGTGACGTGCAGGCGAGCGCCCTTGATGATAATGATATCCAGGATATCCGGGTGGCCCCGGTTCCGTGGATATATTGTCGGTTCGTGAGGACCGATGACGACAGCTTCGTGGCGTTCCGCGACATGGAGTAAGCGCCGCCCGCTTGTGTTGGTCGTCCTGCTGTTCCAGACCGCATGCTTCGCGTTGAAGTCTCCCCCCAGTATGATTTTTCCGGGGAGAGCCAGCAACTTGTTGTAGTCTCCCGGTAGGAGCGCTCCTCTAGGCGGTCTGTAGACAGCGACGAACGTTATGGCGCCGTGTGCCGTCTCCACTGATACGGCAGTCGCTTCTGTCTTTGCCAGTTCCGGTATTTGGACGCGGTGGTGTCGTAGCGTCCTCCGTACATACACCGCTGTGCCGCCTCCGTGTGTTGGCCTGTCGTCCCTGTAACATTCGTAGTTCGCTACACCGACTCGGACGCCAGGCTTAAGCCACGTTTCGGTGACGAGACATACGTCGATGTTCTCGTCCCGTATAAGCTGCCGGAATTCGCCTGCCTGCTTAAGGAGTCCCTCGGCGTTGAAGACGCAGGCTGTTAAACTCCTTAGCGCTTCAGGCATGATGGCTGCATGGTTGGATGGCGGATGCAACTTTCTGCACCACGGCCAGGAGCTCAGTCATCTGCTGCATCATTGTTTCCATGCAGCTGAGCATCCGTTCCACGCGGGCTTCATTGGCAGCGTTGCCGCCGACAACATGGCGCGCGTTGGTCTCCATTTGTCCGCCATCTTGTCGGGGGCCGACAGTATGGCGGGGCGCCGTGGGACGCCGCCATCTTGGCTCCGGGAAGTCCTTCTGGCTCGCAAGGTTAGGCGCGGCTGCCGGTGGTTGGTCCGCTGCGCGTGCCGGCGGGGCCGGGAAGGCTCGCGCTGATTGGTCCGCGACGCGCTGGGTCGCTGCAGGGAGGGGAGCCTGGCGCTGCTGGGGTGCAGCGGCCGGGACTACCTGCCTGCGCGGCAGCGCTGTGGGCGGGGCAACGGCGCTTTGTCCTGCAGATGGGCCAGCTGCCGGCTGGGCTACGGTAGGTGGAGTCTGTCCGCCATTTCTCGCCGATGCGCGCGGAGCGGGGACTCCATTTTGTGGCGTCGCATTGTCTGCGACTTGGCGCGCTTTTGCGGTCGTTGCCCTGCCTCGGCGGCCGCCTCTCCTGTTGTTCCGCTTCTTCCGGGGCTGGGTACTGCGTTGGCGGGAACTCTGCCTTTGTGTTCCTTTGTCTTCGTTCCCGCGCGCGCGATCGGCGAAGTCGAGGAGCACTGGGCAGCCACGGTAACTTGCCACGTGTTTGCCTTTGCAGAGCTTGCAAGTCGGGGTGAAATCTTGGTGTGGCACCCCTTTAAGCGCGCATGACTCGGTTGAGTGTTGCTCGCCGCACTTCACGCAGTAATCTGGCATTGCACAGTACTTACTGACGTGGCCAGGTTCAAGGCAGCGGTAACATTGTGCGTAGGCCGCCTTGTTTCGCAGTTCTTCAGCTTTCACTTCCACATTGCCTATTTTTGTGAGGCTGAAGAGCTGCCTGTTATGAGTTGTATTGCTGGCTATTACCAGCATAAGTGGGCCACGCCTGCGTGTGCGAAAAGGTCGCATTCTTACGACCTCTTCGACCACGAATCCCATGTTCTCCAGGTCCTCCTTTACTTCTGAAGGCAGGATTGTGCGCGGCAAGTGCCGAAACACTACTTTGAGCGGCTTCGTTCTTAAGGTACTGAACGTATAGTGGAACCACTTCCTGTCCTGCACCAGCTGAGACACTTTTTGGTAGTCCTCAGTAGTTTTGGTGCATATTTTGAAGAGCTCGTCACCAGTCACGCGCACTGTATAGTTGTCTTTACCAATGCAAAGGCTGATGGCGTTTTGCAGCTCTCTAAAATGCTCGCCAAATTTTATGACAATTGGTGGCGGCTTGCGACGCTGTTGCGCCTTGGGCATTTCAATGTCCTCTTCCTCCGCATCACTAAGGGCGCCAAAGCTGTTACTCACGTTTACAGGTGTGGTGTCCTTTGTGAGCACAGCCTTTGCAGTTTTTCTCGCGGTGGTGAAGCCGTCCTTGTCGGTCGTGTTGGTGCGGCCGCGCCTGCGGTTCTGCTTGGAGGGGAGCGGTGGAGTGTTGCTTTCCCTCCTGTACTTGTTGACTGACGGTATATCGCCAGTCAGGGCGCGT